>NW_007737668.1:40035-41372 GCF_000696425.1 Galeopterus variegatus | reverse complement strand
CTACATAATTGCTCTTCTGCTCTTATGGATAAAAAGCTCGCTAAGGATAAATTCTCAATTTGTACACTAGAGCCCGTTATCTCTCAAAAATATCTTCATATCTTTCAATCTTTATTCTCCCTCTTAGTAAATGGTAATGTCATTCTTGTAGATGACTCGTCCCCAAATCCTAAAGTCAGTCCTTGCCTCTTTTCCTCTTTTATTTATTTATTTTTTTGTGTGATCTCACCCCTCAATCTAATCAACCAACAATCTTTTTTAGCTATAACTTTCAACTCTATACAAAATTTGACCACCGTAATTTGCCATTGTCATTCCTTGCCTTGATTCTTGCATTAGCCCCCCAACTGACTTTGTTTCTTCTCTTGCTCTTGTATTGTTTAATGACTAGCTTCTATACACAACATTGCTACTGCAGTGATGTGTTAAAATTTATTTAGATTATTCTAAAGTTTCACTCAAAGTCTTGCATTGTTTTCCAGTTTCACTCAGTAAAAATCAAAAACTGCCGGGGCCAAACACAATCTACCCCTTTCTCTCATTTCTTGTTTCTGACTTCATCTCTTCCTTTCCTCCCTCTCCTTCACTTTCCATCTATCCCTGTCTGCTCTGCTGTCCCTTAGACACAACTTGCACACTCCCACTCCGGGGACTTTGCAGTTGCAGTTTCTTCTGCACGGAGTGTTCCTGGCCTGCTCCTTACTTCTTGCAGTTCTCAAATGTCACCTTCATCAGTAAAACTTTTCCTGACCATTCTTTGTATAATTGAAACCAACCCCTAACTTACCCTGTTTCTTTTTCCTTTTTTACTTACTTATTTTTCTCCTTAGCTAGTATCTCTCCCTAACTTACTAACCATTTCATTTGTCTGGTATGTCATCTGCCTCCTCTCCCCACCAACCCCACATTACAATGAAAGATCCTGGAAAAGAATGAATAAACAACCGTGAGGAATAGTGGCAGCTTAACTTTCTCCAACATTTCCCGTCATTTAGTTGACAAAATGTACTGGTGCAAATATTCTGTTTCCAACTCTTTTACGACATCAGAGAAATATATAGATCTAATACTTCAATAAGGATGGTGAACTTCACATAGTCTAGTTTCATCATATTTAAAATAGAGAATATCATATCTTTCCAGTATTCCTCTTATTTAAATATAACATATGGGAAAATATTTTATTACCATAAGGCAAGTGAAATTTTAAATAGTGCTTAATCTTCTTGAAAACCTCATTACTTCTTCAGGTCAGTTGTTTTAATTTAAAGCAAAAAATATTTAAGATGAGGAGAATAATTACTACTATTACCACATATAGAATATTTCTGTGAAAG
>NW_007737668.1:35860-39493 GCF_000696425.1 Galeopterus variegatus | reverse complement strand
TTCCTCTTATTTAAATATAACATATGGGAAAATATTTTATTACCATAAGGCAAGTGAAATTTTAAATAGTGCTTAATCTTCTTGAAAACCTCATTACTTCTTCAGGTCAGTTGTTTTAATTTAAAGCAAAAAATATTTAAGATGAGGAGAATAATTACTACTATTACCACATATAGAATATTTCTGTGAAAGACACTGTGAAAGGCTCTTCACAGAGAACAGAGAGACGTGCATATTTTCAGTACCAGGTAGGGACAGAATGAGGCTAGAATCCTGCTTTCCTCAATGGCAGCCGGGTTTTCATTCTACTATGTCTTGTCCCACCATAAGCAGAGAGGAGCTCGTAGGCAAATATGAGATACTCTCCTTACTGTTAATCTGTGAAGAGTCTTCCTGGCACCAGTTTCCTTTTAATAAAATTCTGTCTTCTAAATGGCAAGTGCCACATTCCAAATTGACTATGGTTTCTAAGTCAGATATTCATCCTGTTTGCTCAAGCAAAGTTGGTAGAGTCAGAAGGACCTTCTACATGTCATGTGCCCCTTAGTCCTGTTCTAATCAAACCTGTTTCTACATCAATTTCCTTCAGACATTTGTAAGAAACTTCTGAACAGGGATTGTATCTTATTCATCCTCATTTTTCAGTATTTGGAAAACTGCCTAGAACTTAATAGGAATTGATTCATGTTTGCTGAATAGATAAATACATGTCCGCTCCATCTGAGCGATGATCATCACAATTTCAGGAGGCCAAATAAAGCTGAGCACTCTTATAATCTATGTTCTATAATTTTATGTGTTGTTTGAAAATTCCATGATCATTTCAATGTTACCATTTTCTTTAATTTCATTAACTTCTATAGATAAGGCAACAAATCTGCACTTTTTGTTTTAATAATGTAAACCTCTTAATGTGCTCTATAAATAAACTAATTATAATGAATGTTACTTAGTGCAAATATGGTGCTTGAGCCCAACAGTACATTATTTTTTCCATGTAAGATAAATATAAATTTAAATACTATTTTAAAATATGGCTACAAATTCTGCATGTATTCGTATACCCAGATAATAATTATAAGTAGTAAAATAGGGAAAAAATTATATCTTTTAAGAAGACGAATGGTTAGTTCCTTATGGTAGAAACAGCATTTTTGAGCAAGAATGATAATTAAAGATCTTGAATGTTTACAAAGCATGTCGACAGTTTTGGTTGTGAGTTGCTTCCAGTTTGGTAAACAGTACTGGTAATTTTTTGAGTTTGTATTAAATAAGAAGGTTGTTTTAAATCTTTATAAATACCCAAAGAGATATGCTTTACAATTACTCCCATAAACAAAAAGACTCAGAAAGTTGATTTTTCACTCTAAAATTTTATCCAGCTTTAATGTGATGAAGACAAGATTCAAAGCCCAGTCTGCACAACTCTCACTAAACTCTAAACCATTATGGCATTCTGTCTGTTCAAAATTTAGTGAGGGCTTATCACTGAGCAATCAATCTCAATCTCTCTCCCTCTGTTTCTGTCTCTATCTCTGTCTCTGTCTGTCTCTCCCTCTCTCTCCCTGAAACACACACAAACATACACACACACTGATGTGGTTTAGATGTGGTTTGTCCCCATCAAAACTCACCTTGCAATTTAATTGCCAATGTAGTTGTGTTGGGAGGTAGTGCCTTTAAGAGGTGATTAGGTGATTGAGATGGATTTCTAGAGAGAATGGGTTTGTTCATGTGAGATTGGACTGATTCTAGTGAGAATGGATTAGTTCTTCTGAGAGTGGGTTGTAAAGCAGATTGGCCTCCTTTGTCTTTCTCTTGCAGGCGCTCCTGCTGTGTGATGACATCCACCATGTTATAACATAATCAGGGGCTGGCATTATGATCCTTGGACTTCCCAGCCTCCAGAACTATGAGCCAAAATAAACTCTTTTCTTTATTAATTGCTCAGTCTAAGGTTTTCTGTCATAGCAACAGAAAACAAACTAAGGCATACACTAAACATAATCTCATGAGTAAGTTGTAATTATTTATATAGATGATGAAATAGAGAGTTAACTAGGCTAAATAACTGTTCAGCACCACTTTGTTAGTAAAGGGAAAAGGAGTAATCATTCAAATTTACCTTAGTCATAATCCTGGGTATTTAATCATAATATATTAAAATAGTATATAAATGGCTTTCATTCATTTTTTTTTTTAAACATGCTTCTTATTACATTTTGTTGCTCTGGGCATTCTGAGTTTATTATTTGCTTTGCAATTTTGTTTTAGCTGAGTGTCATGCTAAAGAATTTGAATGTTCAATTCCAGTTTTTTTTAGAACCATTTTTAAACATGCTTCTTATTACATTTTGTTGCTCTGGGCATTCTGAGTTTATTATTTGCTTTGCAATTGTGTTTTAGCTGAGTGTCATGCTAAAGAATTTGAATGTTCAATTCCAGTTTTTTTTAGAACCAGCAGAGAAATTGTTATTCGAGTAATGGAATTTCATTTTTGTTAATTGTGAATGAAAAAATACATTTTTATATATTCAATTAAATATTTAATATGTGTAGAGACTTTAGTTCTCATGACAATACAGTCTGTCAGATTATCACTTGGGTAATCAGAGTAGTTTAAGGCAGTTTATAATGTTATAATGTATATTATTATGTTGTTAGTAAATTACATTTCAGCATAAGAGTTAGTGACAAATTAATAAAGAGGATTCCAAACTTAAAAAGTATATACACAGATTCAAGTCTCAGCTCTGTTATGTACTAAGTCTTTAAATTTTGGGAAGGTAGTTTTCTTTTTCTGGGTCTCATAATTTTTTATTTATTTATTTTTTTTGCTTGTTTTTGTTTTTCATCTGTAAAATAAAAGTCTTGGGCCAGTGATCTCTGAGTTTCTTTTTGCCCACAGAACCTGCTACCACAACACTGTATTGAAAACATTCTGCAGGGTAAATATTAGTAAAGCAGAATGAATATAGATGTTCTGCTCATTCTCCACTCACACTTTGGAAATCATGAGTAATGAATGCTAAACTCACACTTCTTATTTTTGTATTTTTGATCTCATTTTGTGGATATTCCTTTTGCAGTAGCCTTGGGGCACATTTACAGGATTTAATAAGAAGAGAGACGCTATCTGCAATCTTAATTGTATAGCAGAGTGATAAACTCACAGACAGAAAGCTTGTCTTGTAAATTTAATTTCCTCTAAGCTTGTTAGGAAGAATATACCAGAGAATATAACAGCTCTCATCTCAAGTCATTGTATTACATGAACTTTTCAATTCCCGTGTCAACTAGTATTAATACATTTAAAGGCACATTTCCTAATTTAGAAAGTATATGATATATATTTTAGTTTGATTCAAGATACTTTAGTGTGATTTATATCCACCATAGACCTATTCAAGTCATCTTCATTAAATGTTTTTTAATAAGTAGATCTAAGAAAATGCGTGATTGCCATTAATATTTGCATTCCAGAGGCCATGATAATTCAATTTCCCATTACTTAAAGCAATTGCCTTGTCTTGTAACTAGGTTCACTTCAGTGGAGGGAACATGAAGTACCATAACTGCTTTTTAATCTCAGGATAGAGAATTATGTTTTTATTTAATTTTACATTTTTTTTT
>NW_007737668.1:28022-34889 GCF_000696425.1 Galeopterus variegatus | reverse complement strand
GAGAATTATGTTTTTATTTAATTTTACATTTTTTTTTTGTTATGTGCTTCATAGGAGATTTCCATATTATAATTAACTCTGGGCCAATGACTGCTTAGGATTTAATAGTATATTGACACGAGAACAAAATCAAAGAGATTTTTATTAATACTGTAAACATTTTATATAAGTGTAGAGGTTCAGAAAAGGCAAATAAAATAATCAAGGTTAGGTTATGACTGCATAAGAATAGAATGAAGACAAAGGATAGAAAACTCAAACGTTATAATTATTCACCATTGGAAAGGCAGAATGCTGTTTTTATAGACTATTTTTTAGTGATTTTTTAAAAATTGAAATGCCTGGGCCGGCCCGGTGGCGCGCTGGAGAGTGCACCACTTGGGAGTGCGGCGGCGCTCCCGCCGAGGGTTCGGATCCCACGTGGAGACCGGTTCCCGCTCACTGGCTGAGNGGAAAAAAAAAATTGAAATGCCTTATTTGTACATATTTATGGAAATAGCAAAGTCAATGAATATTTGTTCAATGACAGGTTGATTGAATGTTTCTGAGACATGGGAAGACACTGAACAAGCACAGAGTTCTTATGAAAACAAGTCTCCACCCAAGAATCTGTTATGCAGCCAAGAAATCTATCACGTGTAGGGTGAAGGAGACTTAAGGGTATGCAAGACATCCAGAGTGTTTCTTCAATTTAAGCTATCTGAGTAAAACACTTTTTTTAAAAAAAATGAAAGATGTAATAGAGATAAACTCAGTAGAAGAGAACTTGGGTTGAGGAAAAAGAGTAAAAAAAGCAACTGTCAACAATAATTAAATCTATTTATTGATTTGCTATGGTTTGAATGTTTGTGTGCCCCCGACTTCATATGTTGAAATCTAATATTCAGTGTGATATTATTAGGAGGTTGGGCCTTCAGGAAGTGATTAGGTCATGACAACAGAGTCCTTATGAATAGGATTGGTGCCTTAAGGCCCAAGGAAGCTTGTTTGTCTTTTCCATTATGTGGAAACTAGCTAGAAGTCACCATCTATAGACCAGGAAGTGGGCCCCTACCAGGCATTGAATCTGCCAGTGCTTTGATATTGGACTATCCAGCCTCCAGACCTGTGAGAATTAAATGTCTGTTGTTTAAAAGTCTCCCAGTTTATAGTATTTTGCGACAGCAGCCCTAATGGACTAAGACACTATTTTTTTTTTTTTAATATTGCTTCAATAAGAGTTACCAAAATTTACCAACTTAAAACAACATACCTATCAGTCTGGGTCACAGAACCCTCTCTCCTGTTAGGTCCTGAGCCAGGTAGTTGAAAGAAAAATTAAGTAGTCACCGGTGAAGTGGACATGTTTTATTCCAATGTGAGGTTCACTGCCAGTGGGTCAAAGCCATTGTCTTTTATACCAAAGTACACAATAGTGGCAATGAGCCAAGGTGTATACGGATGCACACGTGCATGAACACTACTCTTATGCAACTTGTTTACAACTGATGTACTGAATCATACCCAGCTGGATATGAGGCAAGGGGGCCTGGCTATACTGACTCCACTTTCCTCACTCTCTAGCCCTTCAGGGTCTCTTGCCATACAATCTACCTTTGGAAACTTCTGTGATGTTCACTTAGCAAGGACTACTGACTCTTGTATCCATATAACCTCCGTAGCTATTGTACATTCAATACACCTTGAGGCTTGTCCCCATAGCTCTATCCTTTCAACTATTAGCCAGGAAACCCCACCCATACACATGTCCAGTTAGGAGTCATCATTAGGGTGATTTTCCACAGGAATCCTGCAGCTACACTGGTAGGAAACTCAGTGCATATTCAGAAAGCTGATACACTGGCCACACAAATGTATGTATGTGCCCAGTCTACTCTGGTTCCTGCAGCCACAAAACTATGGGCAAAAAGACAAAAAAGTTATTGGCACCAATACAGGGAATTCTCATCCCTCTGGAATAATACATGCCAGCCTATCATCCTGGAAAGAATGGTTGCAGGAACAGGTGCTGCAGCTCTATGCAACAGAGCCTCCACTGAAGAGGGCCCACCCTTGCATGGTCTCTCATTTAAGATCCTGATTGTTGGCCATAACCACTGTGTTCACACCTTCAGGGATGAGGGTTAGGTGGATAGCCTTAGTCCCTTTTTCAGAAGACCATTCAATCATTCCCACTGCCTGGGGATGATGTGGCACATGTAACTTCCATTGAATGGACAAATGAGAAGCCCACTTCTGTGCTTTATGTCCAGTAAAGTGGGTAAGTGGGTTGCATTATCCCTTTCTGTGACCAGGGGTCAACTGTACATGACCATAAGGCTGTTCAGTGCCTTAATATTGCTTGCCTATTCTGGGGTCTTACAGGGCCATACAAACAGAAGGCCAGTAGCCATATCAATGGCTATAAAAATGTACCTGAAATTCTCTGATGTGGGAAGTGGTCCCACAAAATTCACTTGCCATTGAGTCAGGGGCACCCTTTTTCGAGTTACCTGCCCATTGGTATGCAGCACCCGTTGAGGGTGTGAACTTTCTTGAGCACATACCAGACAAATGTGACACACATTTACTACATCTTCCCATTTTATAGGTAAGACCCACCTTTGCTCAGCCACCCACATGGTTTTACTGCCAGCATGCTGCATCTGTCGATGTAACCACTGGGCTGTATCAGTTGCCGGAGCTCTCTCCAGCCATCTTACCTTAGCCAGAGCATCAGCTTCATCATTGCCCAGAGTGGCTAAGGGGAAATGTCCTGTGATGTGGAAAAGAGTTACTTCATTTTCCTGCCCTAATTCCCATAACTTTTGCCACATGGCTTGTCCCCACAGGGGTTAGTGGCCTACCATCTACCACTGATATTACCAAGTAGAGATCTACAGGGTAAGACCCTTATATATGGCCCACTCACATTGTTCCAAATAGCCTCTCAGCATTGGAGCTACCTTGGTTAAATCTGCAAGAGAATCAGAGGTTAGTAAGACATCATCTATATAATGAAACATTGTATCTATGCTGGGCCTAGTCCATTTGGCTAGGTCCCCAGCCACAAAACCATGACAGATGGTTGGGCTACGCAGATAACACCGGAGCAACACTTGAAAAGTCCGTTGCCTTCCTTCCCAAGTGAAGGCAAATTGATCTTGGCTATCAGCTGAGATCGGGATAGAGAAAAAAAGCATTTGCAAGTTCCACTACATAAGGATAAGCTCCTAGCTGAGTCTTCAGCTGATCTGTCAAGTCATGAACTGAAGGCACAGCCTCATGCAGAGGAGGCACTACTTTGTTCAGTTCTTGATAGTCCACAGTCATCATCCATTATCATCTGGCTTTTTTACTGGACATACAGGGGCATTAAAGGGACTGTGTGTGGGTCAAAGTATGCGGACCTTTTCTAACTCCCATATAGTGGCACCTATCTCCACACATCTTCCTGGCAGACAACACTGTTTCACATTGACCACTCACCTTGGCTTGGGTAATACCTGTGGGTCATGTTTAGCATGTCCCCATAGCAGGCTTCACTGTCTATATCTGCAACAGGAATTCTCCAACTGTCGTTTGCAGGTGTAACCCGTAAAGCACATCTATACCCAAGATGTATTCAACTACAGGGAATACATACACAGTATATACACGAGGGGGCGATCATCTTATGCCCAGGGGCAAAGACACAGCTTTGACTTTAATAGAATGTCCTCCATAGCCATCAACATTCACTGTTGCTCCCGGAAACGTATCTGCATTGCCACGTATCAGGCTACACTCTGTGCCAGTGTCCACCAATGCTAACACACGCTGCACATTTATCCCTGGCCAATGTATTGCAAGTTCAACAAGAGGCCTCCAGTCCTTGTCTGCCTTCAAAAGACAAGCACTTCGGCCTGGTCCCTAGCCAAAAGAGAACAGTCCATCCACCTCCGTGGAAGTAGCCATAAAATCCTTCAAATATACTTGTTATGTGCCTCTTGGGGAAATATGGTATTATGCTGTTTGGGGCACAATTTTTGCCACAAGGGAAACAAAACTGCATTTTGCTGCCAGTCAATTTTTTTCCCTATCAACTCCTGCCATAAGCAAGTCTAACCACATCTGCTTATAGCTGGTCTTGCTCAGTCCCTTCAGGGTAACATCCTGAGCATTTCTTGGGGGTTTAGTCTTATTCACCTTTTGGACCCCCTGTACTTGTCTCCTCCCCTCTGCCTTGCCCAGACTGGCCATCATGGTTGTCACCTCATGTATAGGACAACCAATGTATTGGAGCCAGTATGGCCATCAGTGGCCCAAAGGATGCAGATGGAGCATTTTGCAGCACTACGTCTCTCATGCTGCTGGTAAAACATTCATCATCTGGGCCACGGGTGTTAACATTAAATATGGACAGTCACATCCCTGGCTCCTGAATCACTTTAACCAGCTCAGCATATGTTTGTCACCTACTCATAGTTTCAGGCAGTTCTGTGGCATTTGTACACATGGTCCAGATGGCTGCATTCACCCATTCCATCAAGGAGTGGTTTTCCTGTCCCAGTGAGTATCTGTGGTTGTTCTGTAACTGCTGCTGCAGGGACAGATGCGTGGTAATGGAAGAAACATTTTCCATCTCCTCACTAGAGCACATTACTCCATCCACTCCTAGGTCTCACAGCTGCAAAAGCCAAACAGCTAGGGGTTCACCCTGGTTCTGGTGAAACTGTTTCCCCAAATCCACCAACTCAGCTTGAGTGTAGGGGGCATAAGCAGTAAATTGGGTCACTTGTGGGTTGCCTACTCATTGTCTGCCTGGTCCCATGGGCTGTTCATGTTCTCACTGTGTAACAGAGATGAAAAAAAGATTACTCAAAGCACCAAGAATGTGTTGAGAAGCCCGAAGGGTCTGTATTCCAGAGCAAACTGGATACAGCTACCATTCAAAGTTAGCTTCTGTCTTTTATTGTAAAGACAAGGAAGTTTCACAAGAAAATTCAGTTGATTCAATCATTACAGAAGGATACAAGGACAAATTGGCTTATTATCTAAAGTATAACCTCTCCTTAAGCAAAAGTTGCATTCTTATGATAAAATCTAAATATAATTATCTCTAAAGTTTCCCCCAACAGACAGCTTGCCCTTAGCAAACATTTTTTCCACAACTTTCCCTTCAGCAATTCTTAAAATCTCTTAACAGGATCTGTATGACAAGCACCTGTTATCTCTAAAATCATTATACAATCCCATATGTAAACAGTTGTTAGAGTTGATTAGATGGGTTTTTGCCACTCTATCTATGGGCTGTGGCCCCCTACCCAAGGGCTTTTGGGTATACATGCATTTACCTAAAAATCCTATTCTAAAATTAAATGAGGATCAAGATTTCTAACCCTCCACATTCATGCTTTAGTTTCTGATGGACCACAGGTCATGCCAGGGGACTGTGGTCTCTCTCAACTCCCATCATCGTGCCAGGTGTCAGAAGCAGGAGTGAACTGTTGCTGCACTTTAGCCTCCAGAGCAAGTACCCGTGCTTCCAACAAGTCTGCTTTCTGCTGCAAATCTTGAAACCACACTGCCTCATGGAGTGCCTGGTCCATGTTGACTTGTAGTCCAGTGAGCAGCACCCAGGCCCCAGTCAACAAGAAAGTGGCCGCTGGGTACCACATACTCTAGGGTAGCCACATTTCCTCTCCCTCCCAAGGGGTTAGTGGCTCCCTTACCTGCTCAGAATCCTGCCGACTATGCCAATTGTCAGTCTGGGTCACAGACCCTTCTGTTTCATCTTGTGCAGGACTTGAGCCAGGTAGTTGAGAGAAAAACTGAGTAGCCACCAGTGAAGTGGACATGCTTTATTCCAATGTAAGCTCCACCACCAGTGTTTCAAAGCCATTGTCTTTTATACTAAAGTAGTACACAATAGTGGCAACAAGCCAAGGGGGACATGGTACACATGCACACTAACACTACCCTTACATAACTTGTTTACAATGGATGTGCTGGATCATACCCAGCAGCTGTGTATGTGGTGCGAGTGGCTGACTACACTAACTCCATTTTCCTCACAAAGCACTTGCTATCTCACAGTTTCAGAAGGTCAGGAGTCTTGGCACAGCTTGACTGGCTCCTCTGCTCAGGGTATCAGGAGGCTACCTCTCATTTATTTTCTCCTGAAAGACTTAGATCTTCTTCCAAGCTTGCAAAGCTGTTGGCAGAATTTATCTCCTTGCAGCTGTGGAACTAACAGAATCTGTTTCTTCAAAGCGAGCATAGAAGAGGACTTCTGACAGTGTAAGTCTTCTTTTAAAGAGTTCATCTGATTAGGTAAGGCCCACCAGAATAATCTCCCTTTTGACTCATTTAAACCAAACTAATGAGGGACTTTAATTGCACATACAAAGTTTTCCCACTTATTCCATATAATATGACATAATATAATATGACAAGGAAAATAACATTCCATCCTTTGGAGCACACTCTTTTGGTTTCAAACAAGTTACAGATTTAACTTCTACTCAAGATTACACAAAAGTATGGATAACAGAGATTAGAAATCATAAGGGACATCTTACCTCATCTATCTGTTTAAAAATAAAAATGAGTAAGAATCCGTTTAACATCTGAAAACCACTAACCTGTTCTCCATTTGTACAATTTGGGGATCTTGAGAATTATGGAAATGCAATCATTTGGTTTTTCCCATCAGGCATGATTCTCTGGAGATTCATCCTGGCTGATGTGTCAGTTGTCCTTTCGTTTTCATTGCTCAGTAATACTTCATGGTATGTATATATCACAATTTGTCTATATGTTCACCCTTTGAATGACAACTAAGTTGTGTCCAATTTGGGGCTATAATAGTTACAGCTTCAATGAACTTTCACATATAAGTTTTTA
>NW_007737668.1:26636-27523 GCF_000696425.1 Galeopterus variegatus | reverse complement strand
CCCAAGAGTGTAATTTCTCAGTGATGTGATAGTTACATATTTGTGTGTGTGTGTGTTGTTGTTGTTGTTGTTTAAAAAAACAACCAATATTTTCAAGGATGTCTTTATCATTTACATTCTACCAGCAATGTCAGTGTTTGTTTCTTCCCACCCTTCCCAGCTTTAAATATTGTCACTATTTTTTAAAAAAGTTTTGCCATTCTGATAGATGTGTAGTAATATCTTTTTGTGGTTTTAGTTTACATCTTCATATTATCTTCAGTGAAATGCCTCTTCATGCATTTTGCTTGCTTTTAAATTGTATGTTTTTAATAGTTGAGATTTTTTAGTTATTTATATACTCTGGACTTTCTAATTGTATTTTTTTAGTAGTTGAGATTTTTTAGTTCTGTATATTTTCTAGATACTAGTTCTTTATCAGTTATGTGGTTTGCAAATATTTCTCCTGGTATGCAGCTTATTTTTTCATCTTTTTAACAGGGTCTTTCACAGAGCCAAACTTTTACATTTTTATGAAGTCTAATTCACCAAAAATTTTTTTTATGCATTGTGCTTTCAAAGTCAAATCAGAAAGCTCGCTGATTGGTACTAGATTTTCTCCTATTTTTTTTTTAATAAAACTATCAGAGTTTTGAAAATTACATTTAAGTCTGTGATTCATTTTGAGTTAAATTTTGTATAAGACATAAAAGTGAGATTTAGGTCAAAATATTTTTTTTTTCCTTCTTCTTATGAATGTCCAATTGCTGTAGTAGCATTTTCTTAAAAGTTTATTCTTCTTCCATTAAAGGTGGGAATGGATGTCCAGGCCCCCATTTGGTCTCCACTAACACTGCGGGTTGAGAGAGAATAGAAGTTACAGTCAGGCAGAGATGAAAGTCCTGACC
>NW_007737668.1:19184-25952 GCF_000696425.1 Galeopterus variegatus | reverse complement strand
GTCCAGATTTTGGTAGGAATCTTTATTCTTTGCACCAATTACAGAAAAAATTAGAAAATCTAAAAGTATATATGAACAATTCAGAAGAAATGAAGACCAATATTTCAGAATAAATGAAATAAAGTATAGGAATTTAAACTATATAAAAATGAAAACATTGCATGGAACAATGTATCAAAGCCAAAATTAATAAACATAACACATGTCAAAGAAATCAGCCACATAGATTACAGACAAAGGAATACTTTCAATATTATATGAAGATTTCTTACAAATTGTTTAGAAAGTGATGAAAATAAAAATATGCTAAAATATGAATAAACATATAGAAAATATCAAATTTGAATATCAAGCAAACATATAGAAAGAGTTTCAAATTCCGTTCTAGAAAAGTACAAATTATTTTTTAAATACATTATTTAAATAATCAATCTTAAACAAATTTAAAAGAGCTATACCATCTACTGCTTGCCAGGATTTTAAAATACATTCAATTAAAAATATATACATACTCAACAACTAGAAAGTTTTGTAATAAGTATGGTTCATAACATCCATTTTTATATCATAAAAGGATAGCAAACATTATATAAAATTACACATGTGAGTACGTGTAACAGAAAATAAATGTAAGTATGTGATTCATATACAATTGATCCTCATTCTTCGTGGAGTTCATATTTGCAAATTTACCTTCTCCCTAAAGTTTATTTTCAACCTCAAAATTGGTACTCAGCACTTTCACAGTCCTTANTTAAACAAATTTAAAAGAGCTATACCATCTACTGCTTGCCAGGATTTTAAAATACATTCAAGTAAAAATATATACATACTCAACAACTAGAAAGTTTTCTAATAATATGGTTCATAACATCCATTTTTATATCATAAAAGGATAGCAAACATTATATAAAATTACACATGTGAGTACGTGTAACAGAGAATAAATGTAAGTATGTGATTCATATACAATTGATCCTCATTCTTCGTGGAGTTCATATTTGCAAATTCGCCTTCTCCCTAAAGTTTATTTTCAACCTCAAAATTGGTACTCAGCACTTTCACAGTCCTTAGCAGACATATGTTTCAGATGTGGTACGTAGTAAGTATCCTTTTCATGGTCTATTTGGTGCCACGTGTCTCACATTTTTATACTTTTTGGTGACATCACTGTTTAAAATGGCACCCAAGTGTAGTGCTGAAGTTCTATCTAAAGTTCCAATGTGCAAGGAGGTCTTGATGTGCCTTAAGCATGTGTTAAATAAGCTTTTCCTGGGCATGAGGTTTATGCTGTTAACCATGAGTTCAATGTTAATGAGGCAACAGTATATATTAAATAAGATGTCCTTAAACACACACACATGAAACAACATTATGTATTGATTGGTTTACAAAAATGTTCTGACTAGAGGCTTTTAGAAACCTAACCCTGTATTTCACCTGAGAAATGGTTCAGTATTCGCTAATTTACTGTTTGCAGTGACTTTACAGGACATAATTACCACAAATAACAAGAATCTACTCTATATGTGTGTGTGTTTACCTGTGTATATGGTGTGGGTGTGTATATGCATTGAGTTACATATACACATACGTATGTGTAGATAAATACACACACATATATCCCACATATTTAACTGCATAGGATACTTTGAGTACTGAAAAGACGACAAAAATGGCTCTTAAGATCCATTCAATCTTGTCAAAATAGGTTAACTTACGGAATGGATGAGGCTAATTTTGGTACAGTAGGAAAGGAATAGCCAAATAAGAAAAAAAAAAAAAAATCTACACTTTTAAGTCATTCATATGACGTTCATATATTAAAAAAAATATTCATATGTAGATGCCTACAAAGACATTTTTTAAGTTATTTTAAGATGTTTACAAATAGTTAAATAAGAAACAATCTCAATTCTCATATTTCCCTAAATAATAATATTTACATATTTTGTTTCATCATCTATATTATTGCATTCTATCTCATTATTTGCCTAATAAGGTGGCAAAATACATATGGCAAAAAATTTAGCAGACACATGAAAAACAAAACACAAACAAAATCTAGGAACACCCAGTAAAATAATTCCAGTGGCTGTTTTTACTAAGTAACTGCTCTCTTTCCTGCAATTGATATTTTTATGAGTAGAGCACCTAACCACACTTGACATTTTTGGAACAGCTTTAGTTGTGGAACGAAACCTGGTACTACAATTTTCTGTTGGCTTTCTCATCCAAACATCCTTTGCCTAGATACCTGAAGCTGTTCTGCTGCTTTCTTTAGAATTAAATTCCATTTTCTTTTCATGAAAGCCCATTTTTTATTCCAGGTGGTTTTAGTGGTTTTGGTGATTTGCAGCAAAGTGTTGTAACTAAAACAGGGATTAACAAATATCCTGTACTTTGTTTTTACAAATTTCACTTTTCGAGTTTCTGTGTCTGCATTATTGTAAGTTGTTTATGTAATATAAACTCTTCATATTAAAATCTTCAATTTATAAAAGCAGAATTAATGTGCTTTATTACCTTACAACTTGCTGCAGATATCTTATGTGGATATGGGTCATATAGACGTGATATTACTCTGTGATCAGTATTTAGCATCAGCAAAGCAAAATACATATATAATTCATATTGGTGTGAACTTATGTATAATTTATAATACAGTGTACAGTCTAATGTATAATTTATTACATAAAATATATTTTTTCATAATTTATTACATAGCATGTAATTCATACATACAATGTTTACACATTGCTCACACATATTTTAAAATACCAGTCAAACCATAATGTCTAATACACTTAAATTTTAATAAGACATTACTCAGAACTGACCAATTAAAATAAATATTTTGTTGTTTTATATCATGGCCATAATGAAGAATCTAGATTTTGTACCCCTACATGAACACAGCCTAGTGGATTCTCTTTGCAGACATGTACATGGTGTTGCTGTATCTTTGAGGGCAAACTCTACCCTCAACTAAGTAGTTAAAGTATGGTTCTGTTCTGGTTGCAAATACAAAGTAAAATTTTAAACTTTTGATCATGTTCTGAAAAACTGTATTTTAGGTCAATACAGTTTCCAAAATTTTAAAATTAATTTAATAAACTCACTGACAGGTTAAGTTCTCAGATACATTTTTATAGACTCTCAGATATTATAGTGCTAATACCAATTAGATTTCAATATGTTATTATTGTACTTTCTGCCACATGATAATATACTTATTTTGAATGAATCAAAACAATGTTACATCATGTGGCAACTTATCAGGCATCTGATTTGTATTTATTCTTTGTGAAATTAGTTATTCTTAAAACATGATAGCTAAAGCACTCAATGTATTAAGTGTTTATAAACAAAATTTAGGAAAACAAAAGAAAACCCGATAGAAATCAATGTATGAAAAGGACAACAACTAGCCTTATCTCTGATTTAACCTATATCTACAATACTTTTACTGGAATTTGACTATAGTGTCTTCATCTACCTATTTAAAATAAAAGCCAGAGTGATTACTACATATATGCCTGCCACCATTCAGGGTGCTGTGTCAGGTACAGCATATACAAACATGAGTAACACACACACACACATTATCCTGAAGACTTTCGTGATTAATGTCCACAATATACAAGGAACTCAAGCAGTTACAGAGTATAAAAATAATAATAATAATAATTATGATAATAATCCAATTAAGAAATGGGTAAAGGAGTTGAATAGACATTTTTCAAAGGAAGACATACAAATGGTAAACAGGTACATGAAAAAATGCTCAACATCACTAGTCATCAGGGAAATGTAAATTAAAACTAAATTGAGATACCACCTCACCCCAGTTAGACTGGCTATAATCAAAAAGATGGTGAATAACAAATACTGGCAAGGATGTGGAGAGAAGGGAATGCTCCTGTACTGTTGGTTGGACTGCAAATTAGTACAATCACTGTGGAAAACAGTATGGTGGTTTCTCAAACAACTACAGATGGATCTTTCATATGATCCAGCAATCCCACCTCTGGGTATATACTTAAAGGAATGGAAATCATTGTGTTGAACGTGCACTCCCATGTTCATCACAGCTCTGTTTACAATAGCCAAGATCTGGACCCAACCTAAATGTCCATCAGTGGATGATTGGATAAGGAAACTGTGGTATATATACACCATGGAATACTAATCTGCCATAAAAAAGAATGAAATTCTCCCATTTGCAACAATGTGGATGAGCCTGGAGAAACTTAGGTTGAGTGAAAGAAGTAAAGCACAGAGGGATAAACACAGCATGTTCTCACTCATATGTGGGAACAAAGAGAGAAAGAAGGAAGGAAAGAAAGACCACAGTGGTGTATTGGACTTGCAGAGGGAGAGAACATACCTTGAGCTACAAAGTGGATTGGGGGGCAAGGGGAAAAGGGACGGAGGTTGGGGATAATTGGGTGGGGGACATGGGGTACAAACACAATTTGTGATAATGGGTATGCTGCCAGTATGAATCTGGCCTTCACATCTTGAGCATAAGGAGTGACAATCAGCTTTGTGTCTCAAGAATCTTCATAACAAATTAAAATAAATAAATAAGTAAAAGATTCACCCTGGCCTTAAGAGAAAAAATAAATAAATAAATGAAGTTATTTATGTTTATTTAAAAAACAGAAACAAACAAACAAAGATTTCATGATTTATCTGATAGGAGATAGACAGATAAACTTAAAAGTACATTGAAATTGTGTTTTCATAAGAGTTTACCTTTCTCTGTAACCTTGCCAACATTTGTTATTTTTTGTTTTTTGGATAGTAGATATTCTAACTAGGGTGAGAAGGTATTTCACTGTGCTTTTGATTTGTATTGTCCTGATGCTTAGTGATGTTGAACATGTTTTTATGTAACTGTTGGGCATTTATATGTGTTCTTTTGAAAAATGTCTATTCAAATCATTTATCCATTTTTTAATTGGAATATTTGGGGCTATATATTGCTGTCAAATTGTTTGAGATTGATGTATATTTTGGATATTAATCCCTTGTCACATGAATAATTTGCAAATGTTCCCTCCCATTCTGTGAGTTGTCTCTTCACTGTGCTGTTTCCTTTGCTGTGCAGAGGCTTTTTAGTTTGTATCATTCAATTTATCTATTTTTGCTTTTGTTACCTGTGCTTTGAGATTTTATCCAAAAAATCTTTTCCTAGATCAATGTACTGAATTGTTTCCCTTATGTTTTCTTCTAGTAGTTTCACAGTTTGGGGTCTTGCATGAAGTCTTTAATCTATTTTGAGTTTATTTTTGCTTATGGTTGGAGATAGAAATTTAGTTTCATTCTACATGTGTATCTCCATCTTTCCCAGCACCATTTATTGAAGACACTATTCTTTCCTCAATGTATGTTTTTGGTGCCTTTGTTGAAAATCAGTTGGCTGTAGATATGTGGGTTTATTTCTGGTTTCTCTATTCTGTTCATTGGTCTACATGTCTGTTTTCATGCCAGTACCATGCTATTTTGGTTACTATTGCTATGTAGTGTATTTTGAAGTCAGATAGTGTAACACAGGTAGTATTCATTTTTGCTCAGGATTGCTTTGGCTCTTTGTGGTCTTTTGTGGCTTCATACAAATTTTAAGATCATTTTATTGTAGTATTTTTCACAATAAGCAAGATATGGAATCAACCTAAGTGTTTGTCAAAAAGACTTTTTCCCTCTAGCTGTATAAATGGAGACCCCAGCTTCCTGCTGGATAGATTGGAAGTTCCCCTTATGACCTAGAGAATGTAAGTAGTTACTTGCCACATGAACCTGTCCATGAACAGCCATGGTGGTTTTCTTCTTCAGGGCCAGCATGACTTTCTCTGATGTGTGCTATCACGACCTAGAGAATGTAAGTAGTTACTTGCCACGTGAACCTGTCCGTGAACAGCCATGGTGGTTTTCTTCTTCAGGGCCAGCATGACTTTCTCTGATGTGTGCTATCAAGATGAAATCATATTCATAATATATGCTGTGGATTGATTCCCCAAAACTCATTGAAACTTAATCTCCATTGTAACACTGGTAAGAGGGCAAAATATCCTATTCTGGAAAATGAAGGGTGGGGTCTTTAAGAGGTGATTAGATTGTGAGAGTCTTGCCCTAGTGAATGGATTGATCTATTTGTGGAGTAATGGGTTGATGGCTTAACGGGTAGTCATGGGCATGGTTCTGATGGCTTTATAAAGGAGAGTGAATGAAAAGTTAGCTCTCACTCCTGCTCAGCCCATTTCTCCAACCATGTGATACCTTGCAACCCCGTGGAACACTGTAGAGAATTACCACTAAGAAGGCGCTCACCAGATTGCCCCCTGGGCCATGGAATTCCTAGCCTCAGAGCTATAAGAAATGTTTCATTTTCTTATCCATTTCCCAGTTCCAGGTATTCTGATATAAGCAACAGAGTAATACATAATGTATCATGTATCATACAGAATGTAACATAGCATTTAGTGTATAATATACCATATAGCATGTATATTGTGCATTTTGTAACCTAATTGTGCAGAGTTGTTCTTTATATCCAAGCAGTTTTGCTTCATAAATTAAACTGTTATTCAAAAATTTGAGCTAATTGAAAAAGTTTTTTTTTAAAGAAGGTATTTAATTCAGGTTTATCTATAATAGTAATATGTATTTTTACTTGTATCATTCTAATAAAAGTACGTGATTGTATTTAAATATTTTTATTTCCAGTTATACAGCATGTAAATGTTAGATACTATTATATAA
>NW_007737668.1:17100-18376 GCF_000696425.1 Galeopterus variegatus | reverse complement strand
TTTTCTGAAGAGATATTTTCCTTCTGTTCTTAAGATATTAAAAATATACTCATAAACTGGCCACACTGACTGGTTACTTCAGTTACCTCAGTTAGTTAGAGTGTGGTGCTGCTAACACTAAGGTCAAGAGTTTGGATCCCAGAACCAGCCAGCCACAAAAATAAATAATAAATAAACATTTTTATATGTTCACAAACATTAAGAAGTATGTATTTAACTTTATTAGTCTCCTGATATAATAGGAATTTTTTTTCTCTCTCCATTGATTCTCAGTCTCCCACAATCTCTTTAGAGAGGGTGTTCACTTATATTGGGATACATTTACCCACAGGTCTATTACATTTCTGCAAGTCTTGGGAACATGATTCTAAATGCCCTTTGTTCTGACTATCTTTTCATAGAAGTTTGTACTGCAGATAACTTTGAAAGATATAGTGACTCCCTCCGAACAAAAAGAAGCCATGCTTTTGACCATTACAAAAGACTCCAGTACCCTAAACTCAGAATTCTTTACCTGTAACAAACCCACTTCATCTGCAAGTGTCTCCTGGTCCTTTTTGTGTCACTCTGTGGAAACTGGTACTTGAGGACTCAGTGCAAAGAAGTCCTGATACTCGGGCTGCTGCTGTAGAAATAAACTGTCCTCAGTCTAGGAGTTTTGTAAATTCTGCAGCATCCTTAAAAAGTATGCCAGGCTAAATTGTTAAATTACAAGTAGGTAAATTCTTATATACTTCGCAATGTATAGGTGGTCTCCATACTTAGTTAAGGAGTCTTATGGCAGGTAGCCTAACAACATATGAGTCTCAGCAGCAATAACAAAACTCAAATTTAACAAAGAATAATGTCTTCTTACCCCAGTAATATATGATTTTAATTTAATTTAACATATTTACATATTTAAAGATAGATAGAAAATATTGATCTGAAGAGGTGGGGAGGGAGAGCTTATAAGAAGTGAAGAATAGAAAAAAATCACTTTGACTTGAAAGTGAGCTGAAACCACAGAGATAATTTCACTGGGAGAGTTTACCCTGGGCAAAGAAATAAACTGGTCCCATTAGCAAGAATGTTTCTACTGAGGAGATTAGATGCATTGGGATAGGTTTTTACAGTCTATTTGCTTTCATGGGTTGGTTGAAACAGTCTACCCATTGGCTACCTAAAGTCCTGAACAACTACCTTTCCCTTACTTCCTTCTTCTAAAGAGGCTGGAAAAGTTGAGCCAAGGGTCCATATATAATACAATTAGAAATAATAGTTTCAATTTTTTTTT
>NW_007737668.1:4233-15940 GCF_000696425.1 Galeopterus variegatus | reverse complement strand
GAGTAGAGAGTTCAATCCATTTACATTCAGGGTTGTTATTGGAAGTTACTAACTCCT
Source organism: Galeopterus variegatus (assembly GCF_000696425.1). Taxonomy (NCBI): domain Eukaryota; kingdom Metazoa; phylum Chordata; class Mammalia; order Dermoptera; family Cynocephalidae; genus Galeopterus; species Galeopterus variegatus. The sequence continues at coordinate 15,883 of NW_007737668.1, read as the reverse complement.
GTCATTTAATTGATTTCATGTGGTTGTTTTAAATATATTTGTTTCTTTCTTTCCCTGTTGATGTTTCTCTTCAGACTTCATTGGTGTTTCAAGATAATATGGTACAGTTTCTTTTTTTTTTTTTTCTCTTTCTTGTTTGCCTATGCTCTCTACCAGTGGGATTTGTTCTTTCTCATGTATTCATGGTGAAGATTACTGTTTTCTGGATTCCAGATGCAGGGCTCCCTTGAGGTTTCTTACAGGACTGGTTGTGTGGCACTGAATTCCCACAGTTTTTACTTGTCTGGAAAATACACTACTTCTCTTTCACATCTGATGGATACCCTTTAAGGGTATAGTATCCTTGCTGGCAGATTTTTTCTTTCAGAACTTTAAATATATTATCCCACTCTCCTCTGGCCTGTAGGGTTTCTGCTGAGAAGTCTAACATAAGTCTGATGAGGACTCCTTTATTGGTGACTTCATGTTTTTCTCTTACTGTTTTTAGGGTTCTCTCTTCATCTTTGACTTTTGCCAGTTTGGTTACAATGTGTCTCAGAGAGGACCTTTTAGGATAGAATCTGTTTGGGGATCTTTGAGCTTCTTGGATCTGGAAATCCATTTCTCTACCAATACCTGGAAAGTTCTTTTGCTATTTTGTTGTATAGATTTTTGAACGTCTTTTCCTTTTTCTTACTCTTCTGGAATGCCCGTGAATAGGATGTTTGTGAGACAGAGGTTGTCTGATAGCTCTTGAAGATTTTCTTCATTTTTTAAAGTTCTTTTTTCTTTCTTTTTGTCTACTTGAGTTATTTCAAAAACATTGTCTTTGACATCAGAAATTATTTCCTCTGCTTGCTCTGGCATGCTGCTCAAGCTCTCAAATGTAGTTTTTATTCCATTGAATGAGTCCTTCAGTTCCAAGAGTTCTGATATATACTTTTTTTTTTTTGGCATTTATCTCTTTGCAGATTTCCACCTTTGTATCTTGGATTGTTTTTCTCATTTCATTTTGTCATCTATGTCACTATGCTTGTATCTCACTGAGTTTTCCTTAGATTGTTGCTGAGAATTCTTTTTCAGACATTTCTTGTTGTTTGGGGATCTGGTATTTGAGAGTTATTGTATTCCTTTGGTGGTGTCATATTTTCTTGTTTTTTCATATGTTCAGTCTCCCTCCATTGATGTCTGGTCATCTGGTGNTGACTGGGGCTGTGTGGTATGGGGCTCAGTGGTTGTGACCAGGAGACATGGGGCACTGGCAGCTATGGCTGAGTGGTGCTGGGCTCTTGTAGTTTAAACCCTAAGTGGTAGGGCTCCAGAGGCCATCCTAGTGGTTCAGAGTTCCTGTCGTGTAGTTGTGAAGGACAAGACTATGGAGGGCACAACCAAGTAGAAGCTCTGCAGGGTGGAGCTCTGGAGGCTACTTTCAGGTGGCTCAAATTTCCCACAGCTGAAGCCATGAGGGACAAAGCTACAGAGGCTGTTTCCAGGTGGCATTTCAAACATCTCCTCAGACCACAATGGATTAATACTAGAAGTCAATAACAAGTGAATCTTTTGAAACCATACAAATACATGGTAATTAAACAACATGTTCTTGAAAGACCTTTGGGTTAAAGAAGAAATCAAACAAGAAATAAAAGAAAATTTCTTGAAACCAATGATAATAATGACTGCATTAGTCATTATTTTCTAAATGTTTACACTCTGCTTACCTTTTAAATTCTGGCTTCATGTTGTACCTTTGCCATGATAACTCAGTGTAGGCTATTACAAGTAGCCATGCAGCTTCTTTAATGCTTTGCTGCTTAGAAATTTCTTGTGCCAATTACTTGGTTTACAAATCCTAAGTTCCACCTTCCACAAAGTCCTAGGGCATGGAGAGAATGCAGCCAAATTCTTTGCCAGTTCACAGCAAATGTGATCTTTGCCCCAGTTTCTAATAAACTCCTTCTTATTTCTATCTGAGATCTCCTCAGAATGGTCTTTACTGTCCATATTTCTATTAGCATTCTGCTCGCCAACACATAACTGTCTCTAAGACATTCCAAACTTTCCTTCATCTTTTTGTCTTCATCTGAGTTCTTCAACCCCATCCAACCTCTCTTCAATACCCAGTTCCAAAGCCATTTCCCCTGGTGTCTCTTACTGTTCTTATAAGGGCACTAGTTATGTTAGATTATGGCACCACTCTAAGAGCTTCATTCTGAATTAATTACCACTTTAAAGACCTTATCTTGAAACACAGTCACGTTCTGAGGTACTGAGGTACAGTGCTTTGAAATATGAATTTTGGGAAGACACAATTCAGCTCATAACTATATACATTTACAAATATATACACACATATGTAAATGTGTGTGTGTATATATATACATATATATAACTACAGCACTTTTAGAGGTAATTATTCTTTCATTTTTCTTAGGTCTTATCAATTTTGAATAATTGTGAAGATTACAAATAGTGCCTAAAGAGATGAATTCCAAACCATGGTTTGTGGTGATACCCACATTGTGAGTCTTTGGAATTTAGTTATCAAGCCAAAATACCCCTAAATGTGCCCAGATGACTCTATTTCTTTTATGAAAACTCCAGCATACAGATTTCTTTTAAACACATAAAAGTTTCAGGCTATGATGTGCCTTTGAGTAAGAAGTCCTACATAAACAAAGCAATTAACTCTCTCCAATTTTGTTTCTCCTACTTTCAAATTAGTTTCATTTGCATTTTGTATTCGCTAATGTGCATTTATTTCAGTTCTTTTCATAGCTCAGCAGCAATGGGTAGAAGCAATACAGCATTATATCAACTAGCTTATGAAATCATTTTTATTTTTGTATGACATAGGGCAACCACGAAGTGAGAATTAGCTTGGTAGTTAGACTTTATCAGCCATTATTTATTTCTGTTATCTACTTAAATAGTCTTTTTTTGTTTGAGATAAATAAACACTGCAATAAAATCTCTCCCTCTGACAATTCCATTGGTCAACTGAAACTGAAAAGGAAGAAAAATAAGCATTCAAATGTTTAAACACCAAAAAGTGTTTAAATTTTAAAAACTGCATCTTTCACAGTAACCTCTCCCTCTGACAATTCCATTGGTCAACTGAAACTGAAAAGGAAGAAAAATAAGCATTCAAAGGTTTAAACACCGAAAAGTGTTTAAATTTTAAAAACTGCATCTTTCACAGTAACCCTTTTTTTTTTTCCTTTTTGTCATTTTTTCGTGACCGGTAACGTCTTTTTTTCGTGACCAGTAATGGGATCGCAACCCTCGGTGTCTCGCCCGCACCGTGCTTAACCAGTGAGCGGACCGGTCTCTATATGGGATCCGAACCCTCGGCAGGAGCGCCGCCGCACTCCCAAGCGCTGCACTCTACAGAGTGCGCCACTGGGCCAGCCCCACAGTAACCCTTTTTAAAATACATGTTGCTGTGGATTGGATGTCTCGCCAAATTCATTGAAACCTAATCCCCACTGTGACAGTGTTAAGAGAGTAGTAAATCCTATTATGGTAATTGAAAGGTGGGGCCTTTAAGAGGTGATTATATTGTGAGGATCTTGCCCTAGTGAATGGATTAATTCATTGATGTTTTAATGGTGGTCATGTATAGGATTATTATGGCTTTATAATGAGAGCATGTGAGAAACTTAGCTTTCTCTCTTGCTCAGTCATTCTTGCCATGACACCCTACATCACTGTAGAGCACCACCAAGAACAAGGTCTTCACCAGATGTGTTCCCTGGACTTTGGACTTCCCAGCCTCCAAAACTATAAGAAATAAATTTTATTTCTTTATAAATTACTCAGTTTTGGGTATGTCTGTTATAAGCAACAGAAACAGAGTAATACACATGTTATCATTCCAGGAAATATTGCAGACGTTGTTTTTTTCTTTGCGTTCCTAATATTAGGCAAAGAATCTTTAGATGAATAAAAATGGAGATGCATGGATTGAATTTTTGCAACAGTCTTTTAAGTAGATAATCAATATGTCAGAAGTTACTTACAAATTTATGACTTTATATGTTCCTGTGTTATTTTTTATCTCTAAGTTTGAGGTATGAATTTTACAACCATGTGAATGTGTTGATATTTGAACACAACTAAAACCAAAACACACAAAAATACTGAGAAAATATCAAGAGTAATTTTACTATTTATGAAGGACCAAAAATAAACTAAATTAACCCTGAACTCTTATTTATTACCTGATGGCTGCTTATCATGAATATTGAATTACTCTACAATTATGTTAATATAATATATCTCTCTACTTTGATGAGGAAGCGGGTATTTATTAAACACAAACACACACCCATACACCCCTTGAACTAAGAATCAGAAGTCACTAGCTCTAGTTCTATTTCTACTGTTTACCTAGTCTGAGAACTTTGTCAAATAAAAAAATCAACAACAAAGACAAAAACCAAAAAACTAAGTAGTGAACAATCTTACTTCATTTGTTAAATGACAGAGAATTGTCATTGTCTCAAAAATTTCTTTCATATTCAAAATCTGCAATCATAATAGAGATATAACAAATATTCTCTTAGTAGCTCATGACCAATTATTATAATCACTTCTTTCAATATACCTTCAAGGCTCTTGCTGTGTCGTACATATGAAGTATGAATCCTCATAGTGGCAGAAAGTCACCAATTCATATGGCTTAAGATTCTTTCATGGAGGAAATATTTGTGGAAGTGTCAGCAGGATCTATGGAACCAGCTAAGGACGCTGAGGCAGTCAGCTTCTACCAATAGCAGAAGGTCACTAATAGCCTTGAGTTTGAAGCACCAAGACTAAATAGCATTGCTATTCCACTAAGAACTAAAACCAAGATAGAGATACTGCTGCTGCAAGAAAAGTCCTTCCAGAGCAGAGAGGGCATGGACAGAAATATCCTAAATTGTTTTCCTTTTCACCCTTCAATCGCTTAACCAACCTTCTGTTGATAGATTGTAAATCTTAATCTGAAGTCAACTACAGTGGGGACCCTGATGATGTCCTTGATAGGGATTAACCTCTGTGGTTGCAGAAAGTAGATGATAAATATAGGGCAGTAGATGATAAATATAGGGCAGTAGAAGAAGGGTGAGTCAAATGATGACAACTTGTACACTTGGCAAAAACACAATCCAGGTAAATCCCATTCTCTGCCTACTCCGTACCTGCACCATACATCTAAATTTTGCTGGAGGAAAACAAAAAATCCACAATAAATAGGAACATATAAGTTTATGATGACTAACTTCAAGTGAACCCTTATTGCTGAAGGGAATCATACTAAGCTATTTTTAATCCATGAGTTCTTCTACACTCTTAGCAGTCTTTTCCAGACCTTCTTCTTTCTCTGTAAATCCTCTTATTCCATCCTCACACTTATCTGATGACTTTGTTTCACACTTCAGGGAAAAAGATTACAGTAATCAAAAAAGATTGTCCCTGGATTTCTACCACATCAATACATCTTTCAGCATCTGCAGCCACCTGCTGGGCCTTTCACCTTCACACACCTCTATCTACAGCCAATTTTTCTGCTTGTGGGCTAGACCTTCTCTGATCTTATCTACTCAAAAGTTTTCCTCCAGAAATTTTCTCCCTGCATTGTACATTGTCAGTATTTACCACCTAGAAGATCATTACCATCAGCACATAAAAATGCTACTTTTCTTAAACAGTTATGCGATATTTCAGCCGCATTTGACATAGTTAGCCACTCTTTCGTAAGTAATAAAGAATTGGCCTTGTCCAAGGAGAGGCCTAGCTTTTATGCCCTGTTACTGGGATATAACCTTTAGAAACTTGGAATTTTCTGAGTGAAAGGAGGATCTTTGTTATCAGTGATGGGCCTCTGGGACCACACCTGATAGTTTATGCTAACCAAGTGACTCATGGCGGGCCTTGTGATAAATATCAACTCAGTTTCCAGGAGCTGGGGGACTGAAGAATGAGTTCATTATGTGGGCAATCACACAATCAATCCTTCCTGCAAAATCAAGCCGAATAAAAACTCCTAGACACTGAACGTTACTGAGCGTCCCTGGTTGTAAATACTCTGCATATTGTCACACATCAGTTACAGAGAGTAATGTGTCCTGAGAATAATGGAAATTTCTCATTTGGGAGCCTTCCAAATACTGCCTTGTGTCTCTCTTTTTTTTCAGTGGGTTCTGTGAGTCATTTTAGTGAATTTTTATACCTGAGGGAGATTTGGGGAACTTCCTGAACTTACACTTGGTGTCAGAAGTGCGGACAGTCTTAGGGGATTGTGCCCTCATGCATTGCACTGTGGCTAACTCAGAGCACTCCTCTTTATCAAAACTCTCTTTACTTCAGACAACTATAAAAATGTAACATCAGCCAAGCTGGGGCTGCTGGAGCTCAGGGGAAGAGGAGGAGAGTCCTTCAGACTTCATGAGAAACCACAATGAGAGAAAGAAAAAAACTGCTCTGAGCGTTTTGATATGCAGCCACTTTAAAATTTGAGCTGCTGAGCTCATGGAGCAGGAGCTGGCAGAAGCTTCAGCTGTGCCCTTCAGATGGAGTTACCTGGAGGCAGTAGGGGAGAAGAGGACCTTGGTGGCCCCCAGGACAGCAAGAACACTAATAGGGTTCCCGTGGACCCATATAGGAGCGAGGAGTCAGAACAGCTGAAAAAGGGGAGCCATTCAGAGGCTGGTGAGTCAATGCAAGGGACCAGTGCAGGGCCCGTCCCATGGGAAACGTTTGGAGCATGGGCACTGGGGAGGATGGGCCCACTGGGAGAAAACTGGGACACAGCAAGGACAGCTGATCCGCACCACAATCAGCACAGGACCACTCAGAGGAGACTGGTCGGGAATGCAGAATTGTATGGGGTGCAGTTTGATGACAAAACTCAGGCCCAGATGAGAGTTTCTACACAACCCAGGTTCACAGGATCCCTGGAGAGCTGGAAGTACCTATAAGGTAAACCATTAAACCTTGACTTGCACAAAAAGCCTTCCCTAGGGAAACAGCCGCAAAGCAGCAATATAGCTCAACTACACAGCTCAACTTCTCACAGAATGTTCCCCTGTTTTAGAAGTAAGCAAAGAATGAAAAATTCGTTCCAGCCCAGGCACACCACCAGCACCTTGGGGCCGGCCAAGGGACCTAAGGCTGGAGCTGGGGACAAGGCCACTGCCCACAACCACTCACACCACCAGCACATTGGGGCCTGCATGTGAACATGAGGCTTGGAGCTGGGGACTGGACTGCACTCCCACATTCAGGCATACGAACAGTGCCTCAGGGCCCACCCAGGGACCGGAAGTATGGAGCTGGGGACCAATAACCCCTCCCACAACCAGGCACACCATACCAGTGCCTTGGAGACCACCCAGGGAACTGAGGCATGGAGCCAGTGATTGGATCCCCCTCCCACAACTAGTCACACTGTGCCAGCACCTTGGGGCCCACTTGGGGATCCAAGGCATGGAGAAGGGAACTGGACCCCCCTCCCACAACCAGGCACACTGTGCCAGCACCTCAGGGCCCATCCGGGAACCCGAGTCATGGATAAGGGGACTGGACCACCTTCCCAAAACCAGGCACACTGTGCCAGTGCCTCAGGGCCTGCCCCAGGACCTGAGGCTTGGAGCTGAGGACCCGACACTCCCCATAACCAAGCACACTGTCAGCACAAAGGGGCATGCCAAAAACATCACCTCCATGTGGGTGGCCCACCACAGCCACCACAATAACCATGGCTGCCATAACAGCAGCTAGATGCCTCAACCACCATGCAGATTGTCTACCAGCCACTGGAGTGCATTGACATAAGGAGAGTCACCAGGAGAGATAAAGAAAAGAAGAGGACATCTCTCTCCACAAAGCCCATTTCAGAGTGACAGAAGAAGCATCTACTCTATGATAATATTGGGGGACCTGACCACACCTTTCAGTATTGGACAGATAGATCATCTAGGCAACCAATCAACAGAGTAACCATTATTCTTTCAGAAGGAGAGAAGAAATCTAGGGTAACTAGAGGGGTGAGGGGGAGGGAGGTAGGGGAGGGGGGAGAGACTGGACAAGGGGCATAAAGAATAAGTATGATTTGCAACAATATATATGCTAGTAATATTGATTTGATCAACATATCTCAATGCTGAACCCCAAAATATATATAATCAATTTTGATTCAATAAAAATAAAAAATAAATAAAAATTAAAAATTAAAAAAAAAATTAAAAGGCTCTCTTTACTTCACATCTAGGACACCACACTATGGTCTAGTCACAGATTCCTTTTCAACTTTCTTCTCCTCTCACTTATATTTTAATATTGTAGTCCTCCAAGCCTAATTTATTTTTTCCCCTCTTCTTTTTATCGTAGGGGCCAAGAAAGAATTGCCTCTTTAACTCTGAAGTTTCATTAGTGAAAATCACTGACAAATTTAGATTAATATGAAGAAAAAGACATAACACATTTTATTATTTAACATGCTGGAAGGGGGAAAAGCGCTGAGGAATCACAAGAGACTAATGTCCCAGTTTCCCAGTAGGATACAGATAGCCATCTTCATATGGAAAGGGGAGATGAAGGGTGTAGGAGTAAATGATTCTTAGGGTCTGGAGAACATACAATGGTCTCGGACAACTTATATTTGGCCCCCAGTGCAGACAATTACTGGTAAATGATTCTCTTCAAAATACTGAATGGGACCAAAATCTGAAATAAAGGACAATGGTCTGTGACAAAAGCTTGCCTAGGTGAGTTAACAGAGTTAACAGACTCCAGTCTTCCTTCCTGTGGTATGAGTTAAATTAATGAAAACTCAGGGAAAGGGCTGAAGGTCATTGCCATCTTCTTTGGTGAGTCGAGACATTAGGCAGATAATGGAACATCTTCATCCTGCACTTTGGAAAGTGATGGAAGATTAAGAGACAAGAGGGTTGGGGGGAAATTCAGAGAGACCTTGGGGCTGCTTCTTTATTCTAGAATGTCAAAACACCATATTTTGGGGTAACAGCTTTCTACAACCCAATACTATCTATAGTAATTTCTTCATGTTCTCACCTAGCTATAAGGCCCTAAACATCACCATTTATTTTCCCAGTGATAACAAATATAACTCTCCAGTTTATCCACTTTTTTCAAGTCCAGACTAGTATACCTAATAGCTTAATTAATACACCCACCTGGACATCTGACAGACTTTTGAAAACTAACATATCCATATTAATATCAGATCTCTTCTTTCTCACATATGCCTGTTGGGGCTCGAAAATGCTACTCCAACATACGTTGAACTGAAGGAGATTAGAGGGGTTTCAGAAGCAAGAAAGTCACTCTGATCTCTCCCCATATTTCTGAGTGAGAGCTGGCCATAAAGAAATTCTGTGACATACCTTGCCTGAAAGTTGGTCATGTGACACTAATTTCAGAGAGGTCCTGCCCTATACCCAGAAGGAAGAAATGCTGCACAGAAAGATCCAGAAGAGTTGGAATAGACAGGCCTTGATGGGTTCCCCCCCTCAATCTATCACTATCAGATCATACTCTTTTGTCCGCTCACATTTCTATACAACTGTCTATACTTCATCAAACCTAAGCATAAAAATAAGAGTTTTCTCTGGGACTTTGGGTTTTCATTTCTGAAAATACCTGTGTCCTGTAAAACTTTGATTAAATAAATTTGTTACACTTTTATTAAACTGCCTTTATAAAAATAGGAGTGCCAGCTGTGACACTTATAATGGGTGAGGAAATGTATCAGAACTTAATACCATTACGCACCCCAGTCCCCAAACTGTTTACCTATAATCTTCTCCATCTATGTGGATGACAAACCAATTTTTGAGTTAATTAGGCCAAAAAACTTGGGATGATACTCAACTCTTCTCCCCTTTTCATGTGGGAGGCTTTTACCAGCAGAATATATCAGAACCAGATAGATTTGCTTTACTTTTAATGCTATTAACTCATCTGCTGTTTTCTTGATTACTGTAGAACTACTTTTTATTTTTCCTGCTACTTTACTTGACTGCATATAACATAATCTCAAAACTGTAGCCAGGATGATTTTTGAAAGACAAATCAAAGACAAATTTTGAAATAGCTCTCTTCTGCTCGAAATCCATCAAAAGTCCTTACAAAGATCAACAAGCTGGTACATGATATGCTCCATTATTTGCTTTCAGGTCTCTTCAGCTACTCACATTGACATGGTCACACTGTCCTTGTAGTAATGCTTACTGAACAGGATAGATTTACTTCACCTTTTTTTCTTTACATTGCCAGAGAAACTCTTCTCCCTGATGTTCAAAAGTCTAAACTCTTTGTCGGCTTCAAGTTTTTTCTCAAATGTCAACTTTCGATCAACTTTTCTCAAATGTCAGCATTTGATCAATTTCATGTATAAACATAACTAAATTTAATGTTTTCTTATTGTAGGGCAGAAAAAGTAACATTTTTCTACATCTATCACTAGGTTCATGGCTGTATTTGTCTGTTTCTATTGCTTATAACAATTGTTGGAACTGAGTCATTTATAAGAAAATAAAATGTATTGCTTATAGTTTCAGATGCTGGGAAGTCCAAAGTCACGGGAACACATCTGGTGGTGGTGACAGTGACCCAGGGGTCTCACATGGCAGAAAATGACAGAGCAGAGAGAGAGTCACTGCTCTCCTTCTAAAGCCCTAAGAACCATGCCCCTGACCACCATTATCAATCCATTCACTAAGCATGGCCCTCAGAATCTAATCACCTCTTCAAAGCCACACATTTCAATTACCATAACAGGATTTCCCATCCTCTTAACAGTCACAGTGGGGCCAAGTTACTAATACATAAAACCTGGGGAACATAATCCATATCAATGGCTGAGGTCCCAATAACAAAAGATAAATTAACAGGAAAAAAGCATACACATTTATTTAATATAAGTTTTACATAACATGGTAGCCTTCGGAAACAAAGGCCCAAGGAAACAGGGAATCCTGTATATTTTTTATGCTATGTTTGATGAAGTGAATAGTTGTGAAGAAATGTGATTAGAAGACAATGTGATTAGAAGAAATGTGATTAGAGGATGGGATACTGATAATAAACTGGGAGAAACTTAGCAAGACCCACTTAATCAGATTCTTCTCAGCATCTCAGTGTCTTAGAGGAAGAAGATATTCCTTTCCTCTGGGTACAGGGAGGGTATCTCTTGAATAAAGTTCTTAAAAATTACATTAGAGGAAGTTCAGCTAGGTTTTATGGACTGCTTCAGGGGCAAAGAAGTAAGGGAAAGGTGAGAGTGACCTTTCTTTTTCTGCTGTTTTTTCAAATAGTCTGGTGCCACATTTTGGCATAGCATGTCCTGAACCCCATCATTGTCATGGTCACAAGCATGAAAATTCAACTCAACTACTTGCTGATCTCTATCTTAGAACACCTCTTTCCCTCATCTCAGTGAAAGTTTGAGTGTGAAGGTGATACCTCTTAACCTCAATTTCTGACATCAGGTGTTTGGTTTTTTTCCTTATCTTTTTTCTTCTTCTTTTTTTTTTTTTTTTTGACAACACCGTGAGGCTCCAAATTATGGGAAAAATGTGCACTGCAAGATGCAATAAAGAATACCTGCTTCAGGAAATCTAAATTCATTTTTATCTTTTTTTTTTTTTTCCTTTTTGTCTTTTTT
>NW_007737668.1:2405-3271 GCF_000696425.1 Galeopterus variegatus | reverse complement strand
TTTGCATTTGGTCTACCCTTCCAACCTAGCAACTATGGTAGAACTCTCCACTGTTCACCAACATTTTTGTTTTTTTCCTTTCCAGTTTATACATAAAAATTGAGTATCCCATTCATTATCCCTGCACGATCCCCAGAAGTTAAGCATAGTCATGCAGTTTGATATTTTTAATGAAAATTAAGTGGATTTGATATAAGTCACCTGTGGGTAGAAGAACCTTTGGATGATTTCTATATCTCCTTTCCTTCACTGAGTTGAGATGGAATTGCCCCAGGATCTATGCAGTGTGGAATGTGGATCATAGCTGCTTAGACTGTGTAAATTTTGCCTGAGCAATAAATAAACTTTTATTGTATTGAGCCATTAAGATTGTGGTGCTTTTGTTTTTATACCATTACTTAGCCTATTTCTATTGACAGTCAAAAACAACTTAACAAAATATTTTGCCAAGATATAAAAAATAGTTTTCCAGCTTTGTAAACCAAAACAGTTATATCTTCACTAACCCCTTCTAGATCAAAGACAATAAAAGCATTTTAGATTGGGTCAGAAATAATACAAAGTAGTTATATCAATTTCTGTGCTACTTATGATGAAATTCTGTCACATGCGAGAGAACCATCAAATAATATTAGCTCTAAAGATAGAAATGTATTATGCTTTCACATAAGTGATGTGTAAAAGGTAGCTAAAATGTTGTATTGAGGTTTCATGTTATCAGTTGTACAGGCTTTTTCAATATTTTTCTTTGTCTTCATTATCCTCATTACTAGGATTCTTCCTACAAGCCCAAGTATAGTAACAATATATTTTGGTTTTCCCAGGACATTTCCATTTTAAATGTATTGTTTTGGATTAATTATTTT
>NW_007737668.1:0-886 GCF_000696425.1 Galeopterus variegatus | reverse complement strand
TTTTAAAAAAATACTTCATTTTGCTCTCTAATGGGTTCCAGATTGAACAATAAATCATATGGTCACTTGACAAAGATTCTCTCTTTGATCAAAGTCTAGTCGGTTTCCTCTGAACTATTTTCTCAACTAAGCCCCAGATTTTGGGCCTCTGTGTTGATCTCTGTATTGTCCAATATTAGCAAGAAACTAATCAAAGTGCAAACATCTTTATGGAAACTATGAGAAATATAAAACAAAAAATTTGTGCCTTGTTTATTGCTTCCTATTTTCTCCTCTTCAGAGAAGCTTCTAAGTATCTGGAAATGTAAATATCTGGGAAGGGCAAAGCTCTACATTAAGTGGGATAATGCTTTTGAATGAATTCAGGTCAACATTTCTTCCTCCATGTGTACATCACATCTTAAAGTTTAACTTTGAGAATTTAATGAGAAATTGTAGTAAGTGGTTAGCTCTCAATAAATGTCTGTGGTTATTTGTATTTCTAGGATGGTCCTTAACTTTTGTTCAGCAATTTGCATGAGCAAAAGAGGTTTCTTGGGTTTTTTGAGTGAGGCCTCTGTAATTCAACAATCTTTTAGATGCATCCTTTATTTGTAACCAATCCCCTAAAAGTTCAGTGATTTGTAAAAGCAGGAGATTGTTGGGCTACGCCCGGGCCGCCAGCCATTTTGGGAAAGTACCTCAGCCATTTTAAACTTGCTTCGGGCTGATTCTGGGAAACCGAAACCTAAGCGGAGAACTCAAAACTTAAAAGAACTAACTTCCGGGGTACGGTGACTCTGCACTTTTTTCCCACCTGTCCTGTCCTCACCCCTCCTCCCGGGCAGCAGTGTGTCAACTCTCTATTGGATAAGAGCTCCCCCGCCCCTGGTACCTTATAAAAACC
>NW_007737667.1:44035-50855 GCF_000696425.1 Galeopterus variegatus | reverse complement strand
CAGAGATCAAGAACAGACTACCTTGTGAAAATTTTGAAAGGATATCCTGGCTCATTACTAAGAAAAAGGTGGAACTAGTATTTAAAGTTAATTAGCACTGATTTAATTCAAGTCATATCAACAATATATACTGAGTACATGCCATCTGCATAGAGCTAAATTAGGCATCGTGAAAGACATTAGAGAAATCCAAGAGAAAAGACATGTATTTCAGGAACATATCATGGCATAGCAAAGCATGTGATTCAGAGATTTGAAAATGAATTTAAGGACCAGCTTACAGTTCTATTATTTGAAGATAAAACACAAACTTACAACTATCAAAGACTAGAAGATAAAACATTCTTCAACTTAGCTCTTACGTACAGCTGTCAGAATATGAAGGACATGGCAGAAGAAGAACCATAAACGCAATGGTGTAGTCTGAAATTACTTTAGCTCTCCACATTTAGCTATGTTAAAAAATGCAGTCTGGGTTCTTCCTTTTGAGTAATGCCACTAACAAGGAAAAAGACAATTTTTAAAATGGTAAACTCAGGATATCAATTTTAAGAAACATATATCTAATTCTTAATGTGTATGCTTTAGGGCTCCTGGGAAAATTATAAAGCAAGAAATATAGTTATTCTGGAGTAAATATAAAGCTAAAAAGAGCTTGAAGTAAAAGTTTAAAGGATATATCATCAAACTTTAAATAGGCCTTTCTCTGGCCTGGCTAAATTACTACACTTCTGATGCTGTTTTCTCCTCATAGCAATTGAAAGCATATGTAATTTAACAGCAGGCCTCAGTCCTTTAATAAGCTGTCTTTAAAATACCTTACATGGATTACCTATCTGTAAATCTGCTTCCCATGCAGAATGTGACAGCATTATGGAAATTGTTAGTTCAGTAAAGATGGCATATACCAAAGGGAACTACATCTGCACCCTGTAAGATTATACCAAACATTGGAAGTAATCTTTCAGCATTTATAATACTGCAAAATGCATAATTAAGATTAAGGGCTCATTCTAACATTTATTATGGACTGTGTATTTCAAATTTGGGAGGCAGGTGGGACATAAGTGAAACTATAAAGTATAGTAAGATTGCATCTTTTAAATTATATGAAGTTAGTTCCATCTCATAGACTCAGATTATCCACATTGTCAGATTAGCAGATAACCATGTGTTCACTAAAAATAAAGTAGAGAATACAAGATCCAGAAGTTGAAAATCTAGATTTGGTTTAATTCTTTTATTGTAATTTTGTATTATAAGACTTTTTGTAACCTAATACATTTTCAGTTCATCAGAGGTCATTTATATCCCAATGTATTTATCTGATTTGTGTTTACAGATTACCAGAATTCAGATTCAAGTGAGCTAGATCATTAAGTAGAACTACAAAACTATAAACAATGAACAGTACATGTGAACTTACAAACATTAATTCCAGTAAACCAGTAATACAAATTCAAGTAGATTCTTCATGAAGCTATGCTCTAAAAAAGGCCTATCTGATATTTAAAACCTGAATTCCTCTGGTAACTTGATCAGAAATTAAAAGTATCAGAGTCTAATTAGCACTCACATTGCACAAATTGGACAGATTGATTATTGATCAAGTTTCAGACAAAGACTGGTTCAAAAGTACACACAAACTGCTTGAAACAATATTGTTATTCATAGTTTTACAATAAAACAAAACAAAATTTAGATGAATATAATTTTTAATTATCTTTCCAAGAAAATTTACCAAGTTAGAGTAGGATAAGAATATTTCATATTTGTGTTTTCCAACAATAAAGGAGAACTCCAAAAAAGGGAGGCAGCTAAATAAATGCTATTGGTTCTTTATGCATATGCTTGGTAAAAGAACACTATGTTGTAAATAATTAGCCTTCTAATTTTTAATAATTTTGGTGGCAAATAAAATGGAAGGAAATAAGCCTATAGGTGTGAGTTCTTATAAGTAAAGCTCTCTTCTGTTCATAATTCTCATTTTCAGTCCAAGAGAAATGAAAATTCTTAAATTTTCTGCTGAATATCCATGTCGAGTGAGAGTCATATCTCATTATGCAGGGGTGAGAGTAAAGTGATTAAGGAAGAAGAGTGTCCCTGATCATGTAAAGATAAATTAAGTGTTCTTGAAAGATTTACAGGATTAGATGGGCAATTTCTCCTCCTCACTGCCCAATGCATGATCTAAAACAGATCTATGGCTGCAGCGATCCACTGAGAATACCAGGATGATGCATGGCAGACTCCAAAGGGCAAGGACCTGGTGGATCCCTAATCTACCCATGTTTCACAAAGATTCTTGAAAAAAACTTCTGTCCATGTTTGGCTATTGTTATGTTCACACCAGGGGTGCCATATGAATAGAGCTCATAGAGATGAGCTCTAACTGATCTAACAAAATTCATAGTTATAGAAACCAAGTGGGGAAAATATAATTCAGGTCTCTGAATTAAAGATGAAAAATAAGCCAAAGATTCTACAAAGAGCCATAAAATCACATTACTGGGTTATGCTTCAGTTTCTATCTATTTGACAAAAGCACTTTTCCCCTCATTTCTATAGTGTAATCATCTGCATTTGAAAGAGAAAGAAGAAATGGGAAATTAGCTAACTTCAATGTAGAGATGACTTAAAGGTGTCAACGTATGCTATATATTTGTAATACAGTTACCTATTTTCTACTCATAGCATTTTAATTCCCTGACATGCAACCAGCAGAAATAACATCCTGAACACCTTTCTATTCTTTGGTTTTGATTAATGGGCTATTCTCATTATACATGAGTCATTCATATTTTATCAAATGTTGGTGTCTACACGCATGAAAACAATAAAATGTCAGACACAGAAATCTAACTCTCATAGTCATCCAGAGGTAACCCAAATCTAAACATTTAACTTCAGAGCTCAATAACTTTTCTTTCCCAAAGCTGAGAATTTAATTAGTTGATTTCCATCAATTAAACAAAAAGATGTGTTAGGTTTAAAAATCAATTTCAGGGACAGCAAAACAAAATACAAACCATTCTTGCTTGACTTAAATATTTTGGGGTAATATAGACAGAACCTTAATCTGTGGAGAGACTCTTGTAAATATACTTTCTTTTCCTTCTCCGAGGTCATCATCCACAATTACCTATTTTCTCAGAAGAAATATTCATTTGATCTGATATATTACAGGAAAATGTAGTGTAGAAGGATTAACAAGAATATTCACTTTTTAAAAATATCCTCATTCCTTCTCTTTCAATAACCTAGTTATATTACATTTACAAAATATGGCAATATAGCTAATTAGGACTGATCCTATGAAGACAGATAGATCTAGATTCAAATTATGGTTCAGATGTTTCCTAATTGGTCAAATGGGGATAAAAATAGAACCTACATTAGAGGGTTATCTTAAAAACTAAGCTACATATAATATAGATGGTACCCAACTTAATGATGATTCAACTTACAACTTTTCAACTTTATGATGGATTTATCAGGGTGTAACCTCATCATAAATGGAGGAGCATCTGTATATGTGAATCATTTGGATTGCCCTGACACAAAGTCAATCCTCAATAAAAGTTAGCCATTATTATTAACATGCTGCAATACCACTGATAAATATATATTTTTGAAATTTGTTCTTAATAAGATCATTCACCATGATCAAGTGGGATTTATCCCAGGCATGCAAGGAGGGTTTAACATACACAGATCAATAAATGTGATATACCACATTAATAGGAAGAAAGACAAAAACCATATGAACCTTTCAATTGATGGAGAAAATGTATTTGACAAATTTCAACATTACTTTATGCTAAAAACTCTTCACAAACTAGATGGAGAAAGAATGTACTACAACACAATAAAGCCCATATATGAGAAATCCACAGCTAACATCATACTGAGCAAGTAAAAGCTGAAAGTTTTTCCTTTTAGATTATGAACAAGACAAGGATGCTCACTTTCACCACTTCTACACAATATAGTACTGGCAGTTCTAGCTGGGGAAATTATACAAGAGAAAGAAATGAAAGGCATCCAAATTGGAAAGGAGGAAGTCAAATTGTCCCTGTTTTCAGATGTCATGATCTTATATACAGCAAACCCTAAAGACTCCTCCAAAGAACTGTTACAATCAATAAATGAATTTAGTAAATTTGCAAGATACAAAGTCAACATATGAAAGTTAGTAGCATTTCATTATACTAATAGTGAACAAATGAACTATCTGAAAAAGAAATAAAAGATAATAATTCCTTTTACAATAAGTACATAAAAAAGATACCTAGGAATAACCTTAACCAAGTAGTGAATGACCTCTATGCTGAAAACTATAAAACTTTGAAGAAAGAAATTAAAGAGAACACAAATAAATGCAAATATATCCCATGTTCGTGGATTAGAAGAATTAATATTGTTAAAAAGGCCATTCTACCCAAAGCAATCTCCAGATTTAATGCAATCCTTATCAAAATACCAATGACAATCTTCACAGAAATAGAAAAAAAACAATTTTTAAATTAATATGTAACCAAAAAAGTCACTGAATAGTCAAAGCAATCCTGGGGAAAATGAACCAATTTGAACGTATCACAGTACCTGACTTTAAACTGTACTACAAAGGTATAGTAACCAAAACTGGCATAAAAACATACACATAGGCCAATGGAACAGAATGAAGAGCCCAGGAATAAATTCATGCACCTACAGCCAACTGATCTTTGACAAGGTGTCAAGAATACATATTAGGTGAAAAAAAAAAACAAATATGTATTCTTGACACCTTATCAAAGATCAATTAACTTAGGGGAAAAAACATAAGAGTGAGAGCTATCCAATTTAGGAACTATAATTAAATTTCAGGTGAATATCAAGAATTTCAAGGTAGAGCATATATAACTACAAGGGAGAATTCCCTTCACTGTTCTTAAAGCATCATTTTTTTTTTTTAATCTCAAACATTATGGAACTCTTATTTAAAAGTCTAGTTATATAGTATTTAGAAATTAAACTTTTACATACTATCCTCTGTCATCAGAAAACTCACTGAGTATACTTGGGATCTACATGCATCACTATTTACACTGTGCTGCAGCCTGCTTATTTCCCCAGCAATATTATCTTGGAAAACCATTCCATATCAGTATATATAGCTTTATTCTTTTTTGGAGAGCTGTGCAGTATTTATTCTACAATATACCATTACCCAATTCTCTACAGATGTTCATTATTTGAATACACACACACACACACACACACACACAAATTTACTGGTTACTTGTGTGACTATTTTAGTCAAGATAAATTTCTGAAGAAATATTTGTATAATTGCTGAATCCAAGCATATGTACATTTCTATTTACACATTTAATTGTGCTGGCTAAATGTGTTCAGGAAGTTTGTACTTTTTTTTTCTTACTATTTATAGTTATTATTATAGATTAAAAGTACTTGTTTCAATCCGCCCCCCCCCCCAAAAGGAATACATATTAGGAAATAAAAACAAAAAGTCTCTTCAATTAATGGTTGCTGTGGACCGAATATCCCCCTGCCAAACTCACTGAAGCTTAAATTGTATCCCCAAGTTTTAAGTATTAGAAATTTGGCCACCACTGTGACTCTTGGAAGGGTGGGAAATCCTATTATGGTAATTGAAAGGTAGGGCCTTGAAGAGGTGACTTGATTGTAGAACCATGCCTTAGTGAATGAATTAAAAATGGTGGTCAGGGGCATGATTCTGAGGACTTAAAGGAAGAGAGAAGAGAGTCTCTCTCTGCTCCACCATTTTGCAATGTGATATGCTGCTGTCACTGAAGTCACCACCAAAGAAAGCCTTCACCAGATATGCTCCCTAGATTTTGGACTTCCTAGCCTCTGAAACCGTTAGCAATAAATTTCATTTTCTTTCTAAATTACACAGTTTCAGGTATTTTATTATAAGCGACAGAAACAGACTAATACAATAGGGCTGGGAAAACTGGATATTCACATGCAGAAGAATGAGACCCCTACTCACCATATACAAAAATCAACTCAAAATGGATTTAAATGTAAAATCAGAAACTATGAACCTGCTAGAAGAAAACATAGGGGAAACAATTCACTACAGGGGCCTGGGCAAAGATTTTTTTTAGGTAAGACTTCAAAAGCACATGCAATTAAAGCAAAAATAGACAAGTGGGATAATATTAAACCAAAAATCTTTTGCACATCAAAGGAAAGTGTTAGCAGAGTGAAGAAACAACCTACCTATAGAATGGAAGAAAATATTTACAAACTATACATTTGACAAGAGGTTAATATCAACAATATAAAAGGAACTTAAACAATTCAATAGCAAAAACTAAATAACCCAATTGAGAAATGGGTAAAGGATCTTAATAAACATTTCTCAAAAGAAGACATACAAATGGCCAACAGGCATATTAAAAAATTCTTAATACCACTAATCACCAGGGAAACGAAAATCAAAACAATAATGAGATACTGCCTCACATACTACCTGAGATACTACCACTCGTTAGAGTGGCTATTATCAAAAAGACCAAAGAAAACAAATGTTGGTGGGATGTGGAGAAAAGGGAACACTTGCACTTTGTTGGTGGGCGTATAAACTAGTCAGCCATTATGGAAAACAGTATGGAGGTTCCTCAAAAAATTAAAACTGGAACTACTACATGATCCAGCAACCCCACTACTGGGTATATACCCAAAGGAAATGAAATCAATATGTCAAACAGATATTTGTACTCCCATGCTTATTGCAGCACTATTTACAATAGCCAAGATATGGAATCAATCTAAGTGTCCAACA
>NW_007737667.1:41417-42862 GCF_000696425.1 Galeopterus variegatus | reverse complement strand
CTGTGGAGAGGGAAGAGTTCTAGGGTTAAGATGGTATCAAGGAGGATTTCAGCTCTATCTGTAATTTGATTATGGAAACTTTCAAACATATTCAAAAAATAGGACACTATAATAAGCCTCCAGGTACTGTCACACACACATTCCCCCTCCTGGATTATTTTTAAGCACATCTCAGACATTGTATTCCATTCATAAATATTTCAGTATCTCTCTAATAGATAAGAATCTATCTATTATCTCTCTAATAGATAAGAATCCTTTAAGAAAAACAAAACCACGATACCATGATCACATCTAAAAATATTAATAGTAATTTCTTATGTTTATCAAATACCTAATCAGTGTTCATATTTCTCTGTCTTGTAATAACAATTTGTTTATTCAAATCTGGAACCAAGTAAGGTTCATACATTGCAATTGATTGATATGTCTCATGTCGTTGTGCATTTTTTTCTAGTGTCTAGTGCCTCTCTGTGATAGATTGCAGATGTCACTTTGCTGTGTCAGAGGATATGGGCAAGTGTCATTTTGCTAGATGCTATCAAATTCCCTTCCAAAGAGTGTAACATTCTGCATTCCCGCTGGTGGTGGGTAAGAGTGCCCATTTCTCAATAGCCTCAGCAGCAGGCTGGATTGCCAAACTTTTTGATTTTTGCCAATCTGATAGATGAGAAGGGACATCTCATTCTCATAAAGTTTTTATTTCTTTACACTAAATTTCAGAATAAGATGGGCTCAGGGAGAATTCTGAGTTTGTAGAGGAAAGGAACAATTTTCATCAAAATAGTAATATTGCCAACTACCATTCAGCACATATATTATCATAATTTACTCAGTCCTCAAACAATCCTACAAGGCAGGTGGTGTCACATCACCTTTAAAAGAGAGGAAACTGAGGTATAGAAGGGGTGAGTAAACTTGTCTAGGGTCCCACAGCAAGGAAGTAGAGGCCAGATTTGAGCTTCAGTGGTCTGTGTTCAGAAACTGTGTGTCTGGGAGCCCTGCCCACAACCAGGCACACTGCCAGTGCCAAACAGCATGCCAAAAACATCGCCTCCATGTGGGTGGCCCACCACAGCCACCACAGTAACCATGGNTTACGGGAATGAGTAAATAATCTATGGCACACCCTTACCAGGCTATGCTTGCAGCAATGGAAGAACAGAATAGATCTCTGTGTGCTGACAGGGAAGCTCTCCAAGACATATGGCTGGGCAGAAAACACAAGGCAGGATAACACATCAGGATGACATCATTGCTGTAAATGGGGAAAAAAGCAGTCGTCAAAAAAATACTGCCCTGTCCCCTTTTGAGTGCATATACAATACTTGAATGCCCACAAACATGTTTAGAAGGCTAAGAGCAAACTGAAAGCAGTGGTTACCTGTGGAGAGGGAAGAGTTCTAGGGTTAAGATGGTATCAAGGAGGATTTCAGCTCTATCTG
>NW_007737667.1:38792-39729 GCF_000696425.1 Galeopterus variegatus | reverse complement strand
GGGGGACCTGAACACACCTCTCAGCATTGGACAGATCATCTAGGTGACAAATCAACAGAGTCACCATTACTCTTTTGGAGGGAGAGAAGAAATCTAGGGTTACCAGTGGTGGGAGGTGGGAGGGAGAGAGGGACGGGGAGAGATTGGACTAGGGGCATAGAGGATAAGTACAATTTGTAACAGTATGCATACTGGTAATATTGATTAGGTCAACATAAGTCAGCATTGAATCTCCAAAATATGTATAATCAATTATGATTCAAAAAAAAAAGAAAAAAGAAAAAGAAATAAACTGCATGTCTGGGCTCCTCTGCTAACCTGAACTGCCCAATTTGCAAGACATCCCATTGGAATGCGAGCATCTCCGAAATCCCTTCCTTCTTTCTCACTTGGATCCAGCTCCTAGAACTTCTGGCAAGGTCATCAATCCTATGTCCCAGTGGCTTGAAGGGCAAAGGGAGGGACATAACAGGCCATTCCTAGACAGCAGCAACTGGTTCCATGCAGCCTGGGTGAGCTAGGGTTGGGGCTCAGGAGCGGGAGTGTGCAGCCTCAGCAAACCGAGTTCTGAGGAGCCACACATGCAGACAGTTCTAGTGCATAATGTGGAACCCCTATTTCCGTAATATTAGAAAAACATGTTTTTCCTCTCTCCCATTCTTTGAAGAAGAGAGAAGAATAAGACAAGAATGGACTTTAGGAAGAAGAACCAACTCAGAAATGTGATGAACCTGTCAAATCCAGACTTCTAAATGAGCATCCTTCTGCACAATACCTTTTGATTACTGAAATATGCTTTGCACACTTCACTATCCTCATAAATATCTGGCTTTAGCCTTACAACATTGCCCCAATTACTGTGACAGCTCTGATTCTAACCATTCCTCAGAGGAGGACACTGCATCCCTGGTCATCTCAGGGACTCTCTGGGGCCCAG
>NW_007737667.1:34519-38755 GCF_000696425.1 Galeopterus variegatus | reverse complement strand
GAACCCCTATTTCCGTAATATTAGAAAAACATGTTTTTCCTCTCTCCCATTCTTTGAAGAATAGAGAAGAATAAGACAAGAATGGACTTTAGGAAGAAGAACCAACTCAGAAACGTGATGAACCTGTCAAATCCAGACTTCTAAATGAGCATCCTTCTGCACAATACCTTTTGATTACTGAAATATGCTTTGCACACTTCACTATCCTCATAAATATCTGTTTTTAGCCTTACAACATTGCCCCAATTACTGTGACAGCTCTGATTCCAACCATTCCTCAGAGGAGGACACTGCATCCCTGGTCATCTCAGGGACTCTCTGAGGCCCAGCGCCTCCTGAGGAAGAGGCTTGGACCAAGACTGCAGTGGGTCCTGTCCCTTTATGGAATGTTAGCCAGGAGCCTCCACAAAATGGATATTGGTCAATGTTTGAATAGTAGAGAAAAAAGGTCCTTACTTGCTTCCTTTGGCACCTGAACTTGTCATCCAGAAGTTTTCATCTTCTGTCTTTGTAACTCCTCAGCACTAGGCTGACTACTGGAGATGCACTGGGGATTGATGGACAGGGCTGGCCCCATGGTGCTGAGGGGGAGCAGAGGGAGGCCGGTCATTGGGTGATTAAAAATGACAAAAAGTCGCAAGCCAAGTGCTCTCCTGTTAACTGCGCGTGCACTTGCACACTTGCATCACGTATCGCAGAAACACTGGACCGGGCCTCAGAAGAGGTGGGCTGAGCTCGGCACTGTCACTGTCTGTGGTTTGGGGCAAGTTACCTACGTCCTTAAGTTTTAGTGTCCTCCTCTGGAAAATGGGGCCAATGATTCTTCTGTCATGGGATGCTGTGAGGATTAAATGACATGGTTAGTGCAGAGCCTGGCTCATAGTAGATGCTCAGGAAATGCTGATAGAATCTGATCCAGTGAACCTTGTGGGGTGCTAGAAGTGAAGGGATCTTGGATGGCCAAAGTTCATGCTTCTCACTGTGTTCAAGAAAAGCTAGTAGGGAGGAAGGCCTTGCTCTGATTAGGGGTGGGGCTGCCCTGGAAGGCCCCTCGTCCAGGCCCTCACTGCCACAGGGACCAGGCCCAGCCCTGGGCCCTACAAACACATGTGGGCTTTTGTACTTGTGTGTTCTCAGTTTGCTCCCATGTCCTTTCCACAAGTGCCCAGGCTTCAACACACAAACCTTTTAGAAAACAGAACAAAGACCTGCTTCTGTGCCATTGTCTTTGAAATATGTTTTGAGTCCTTTGCTTTTCTTCACTAGGTGAGTTTTTGGTGTTTCATCCACGTCCTATCAATCCACTTCCTATCAGTCATGAATGCCTGCAAAAATTTAGCTCAGAGTTATAAAGAGGGAGGTCAGTATAGCAGAAAATTCTCAACCCCTCCATGCACCTCCTTCTCCACAAAAACTCAACAACAACCCACCCTCCCCCAAATTTAAAAACCTGGACTCTTCTTTCTCCAAGGGCTCTGGGAGAAAGAGCTGGGGAATTGCTCTGGGCTTTGGCAGGACTTCAGATTCTTTTTTTTTTTTTTTTCCCCAGTAGAAGCTCAATAATTCTTGAGATCCAAATTTAGAAGCTTGTATGGAGAGCCCTGAGAAATCAGTAGTAAGACAGCCAGGCTTTCTAACTTTTTTTTTTCCCCCAAGCAATCTAATAAAGCTGTTGCACAGTCATTTCCCAAGGTCAATTTTCAGCTTTTAATAGTTTTAATGAGCTGTTTAAAAGGCTCCTCAAATTGTGCTCATCCATGCATGCACATGTTTGGGTGCAGAGAGTAAAGGAGAGGAAGAAGAGAGGGACGACGAGCAGGCAGGAGAGGTGAGCTCAGTTGTGCCAACTTGGGCACAGGAAGGGGACCAAGGCCTAGCTCCTTTCTAGAACATCCCAGGGATGCTAATGTGAGCACTGTTCCCCCCTCGAGATCAGAAATAAGAAATCTCAGTGACCCAAGATGCAGCCTCCACTTCTAACTCCAAGCAGGACCCACAGGTACCCCTCATACCTTGGACATCTGCAGGGAGGTGAAGGAGAAAGCGTGATAGAGAATCATAATAATGACAGTGGGAGAGCTGAGTGAGAGGAGCCTTGAGTGTTTGACGAATAAATGGACCTGTTGAAGGGGCTGAGAAGGAAGGAGGGAGGAGAAAAAGGAGGCACAGCTCACAGGGAGTGAAGCTCCAAGCACAGCCAGGGCCTGTGTACTAGACGGCCTTGTGCTAATGATCACCACCACAGTTATGGCAGTGGGACCCAGTGCTCTGCACCACATGGTTACTGCGTACCAGGCTCCATGCCAAGCATGTTGTGGGTCTTCACTGCTTCGAGTCCCACAACTGCCTGGGGAAGTATGTAGGTTCTATTATTGTTCCTGTGATACCGAGGAGGAAAACACCTGTTAGTAAGGAGAGTCATTGGCACAAGTCACGCAGTCAGGAAGGCTGATTTGTGTCTAGACAGTCTGACTCCAGAACCCACAATTATAACCACAGCTATTATTTTGTACACCACCTGAGGGAGATAGGAAAATTTCAGAAAAATTCAGGTATTTACATAAAGAAGAAAATTAAAATACCCACAAATTCACCTCACGGTCATGGCCATGTGAACATTTTGGTATATGGGGTAGAGACCACGGGCTGTCCACCCAAAGTCATTCTTTCTTTCCCCACAGAAAGTATGGCTGATGGCCTTTTCCAGCCTCCCTGGAAGTCAGATGTGAACAGGTGACATGGTTCTCACCGAGGAACGTGAGAGGAGCCCACGTGCACCCTCTGAGCCTGGGCTGGAGACAGGGGAGGCGAGTCCTCCACACCCTCTTTCCCTTTCCTACTGCTTGGGGCCTGCAAGTGCCACTCCCTAGTTTCAACAAAGCTTGTGATGACCATGTCAGCAGGTGGGGCACACAAAGGAGGGAAAGACCACATGAGGAAGAGGTGACTGCCTCTTGGACTGCTCCCCTGACACTGTTATGTGAGAGAGGAATACAGTTCTGTGTTTTCCAAGGCCTTGTTGCACCCCTTCGTTGCAGCAGCTCTCCCTGACTACTACAGTGTATTTCCTTCTAGCTTCCTTCCTCAGGCATAGGCATAGGGTCATTTTTCACGCATTTCCTCCTTAGAAATTTGTGCTTTCCCTCGTATTTTATGATCCTTTTTCAGAAGAGGTGAATCCAGACTTACCATTTAATTCCAGAACAGTAGTAATTGGAAATGATGATCAATTTACAAACCACCCATTCCATACCTCTGCTTTGATTTGGGAAGATCTTTGATTTCAGGTACTCAGTGGGTTCCCACGATGTCATCAAATACGTCTCAGGTAAGACTGTTGGGTAAGCAGCTGCCCTTCTCTACCATAAATAAGCTTGACACCTCACCCCGTGTCTTGTGTTGTGATGTGCAAGGCTTGGTTGTCTCATTTTGAGATTTCCTCATTTTGAGACTTCCATCAGTGCTATGTTGTAACTGAGGCCCAGTATTTCTATTTTATAGATTAGGACACTGAAGCTCAGAGAGGGTCTGGTTTTCTGGGCCCCACACCTGATTAGGCATTCACACCTGGTCAAGGATGTACCATGAACCAGGGCAAGGGCCAGAACTTGTACTTCACCCCTTCAATTCCAGGACCAGAACCTTTTAAAAAATAATTTCTAATTTTTTTTACATTTTTAAACGTAATATGTGTTCCCTGTGTACACTATCTTAACAAAGCAGTCAGAATAAACCTTTTAAAAACATATTATAAAAAGACAACCCAAGTTTTTAAATGGGCAAGGATTTGAGTGGACATTTCTCCAAAGAATACATACAAATAGCTAATAAGCACAAGAAAAGATGCTCGACCTCATTAGCCATTAGGAAAATGCAAACCAAAACCACAATGAGACACCACTCCACACTCACTAGGATGGCTATGATAAAAAATACAGGCAATAACAGGCATTGATGACGATGCGGAGGACCAGAAACCCTCCTACACTGCTGCTGGGGATGTCGATTGTGCAGCTGCCTTGGAAAACAGTTTGGACTTCCTCAGAATGAAAAAAAAACAAACAGCCACATAAAATCTTGTATACAAGTGTTCATAGCCATATTATTCATATAGCCCCAAAGTGGAGACAACCCAAATAGCCATCTACTGGTGAATGGATAAACAAAATGTGGTATATCCATACAATGGAATATTATTTGACAATAAAAAGGAATTAATTTGGGGCCGGCCCGGTG
>NW_007737667.1:31632-33954 GCF_000696425.1 Galeopterus variegatus | reverse complement strand
ACTGAGGGTTGCGATCCGTTGCCGGTCACGAAGAAAGACAAAAAGGAAAAAAAAAAAAAAGGAATTAGTTTTAATACATGCTACAACATGGATGAACCTTGAAAACATTATGCTAGTGAAAGAAGCCAGTCACAAAAGGCCACACGCTGTATACTTTCATTCATGTGACATGTACACAATAGGCAAATCCATAGAGACAGAAAGTAGATTAGGGGCTGCCAAGGGCTGGGGGTTGGGGAAGTGGGGAGTGACTTTAGATGGACAAATTGTATGGTCTGTGAATTATATCTCAATAAAGCTGTTTAAAAAAACAGAAGATAAATCCTGTCACTCCTTTGCTTTGAACCCTCCAGAGGCTCCCTAATTTCCTCAGAGTAAGACCCACGTTCCCATGTCCTCTTAGGCCCAGGGCCACCTGGCCTCCAGTGTCCTCCCTGACTACATCCACACCTGCTCCAGCCACATGTGGCTCCTTGCTGCACTGTGGATGTGCCAGGCACACTCCTGCCTCAGGGCCTTTCCCTGGCTGTTCCCTCTGCTGGAGAAGCTCCTTCCCCGGGCACCCTCCTGCAAGCTCTCTTATGTCAGTCACATCCCCTTGTCATGGGGCCTTCTATTTAGAATTACAATCCCAGCCCCACCTGCCACTCCTTACCACATTTCCCTTTTATTGTCCTACCTGTAGCCCTCATTGCCTAGTAATATACCATAGGATTTATTATTTATTATACTTATTGTCTGGCTTTCTTTACTAGATGTAACTGAGATTCAAGATTTTCTCTGTCTTGATCATGGCTAGAGCCTGTCACTCAAAAGAGTGCCTGGCACATAGTGGGTACTCAATAAATACTTGTGGAATGAATGACTGAGAATATATGGGGCAAACATTGTTAACCCTTCCAACCCCCTTCCTCCTTGCCCACCTGCTGTGACAGAATCTGTGAAATGAGGTCCTCACTTTCCCAGTTTACCGTCAGCCACAGGTGCTCGTACAACCAGTTCAGGAGGAGGCGGCTACCAACCAGGGAGTTTCCGAACGTCTCTCTCAGTGTCTCGTTTCTATCTACCCTCTGCTTCCCAACTTTGAACACTGATGCTGAGGGCATCTTTCCAGAATTTTTTCTTTTCATTTAGCTACCTTTCTATAAAATTAAAAATTAGATTATCCTCTCTGCACATTGTTGGATAACCTACTTTTTTCCCACTAGATGTGTCATGGACATCTTGACCTGTCTGTCATTCCGAGTCTCCCTGAGGGAGTGCTCACTTTGCCAGTGTCTATTCACTTTTTCTGCAGTTGTTTTGAGCATCTACTATAATGATAGTCGTGTAGGAGATCAAAAACAGTGGAGTGTCCTGCCTGGGTCCAGAGGGGCTGGAGCAGGGGATGATGAAATGATTAAAGTTTGGGTCTAGCAGAGGGGAGGCTTGGAATCTGACTGGGTAAAATGTGAAAAGGGATTTCAGAGAACAACCCCAGGAAGGAGGGTGGCTCAGTAGTCACCACGGTGCAAAAACAAGCAGGGACACTTTCTGTACAAACTCACTGCTTTGATTGCAGACGTTGGGTCTAGGTTTGCCTCCACCAAGAGCTGTCTTGCTGGCAGCAGTATAAACCTCAGAGTCTGGGAGGAAAAAGCATGGGGTGGCTTTATACTTGTGCTTTCTGCATAATGCCAATGTAATCAATCTTGTCTACAATGGTTTATAATTTAGCATTTATTTTCATTTTTAGCAGTTTAATTAAATTCATTTAAGCTTTATAAGTAGTTATTTTAGAATTTTTCTTTGTACCCTCAATGGTGTAGTGCTGAAAACTCACGATAAATTTGTCTCAAGGTGGCTACTGCTGTTTTCAAAATGGATCTTGAGGCCTCTGCAAGTGAGAAGTTTTACTGTGTTGCTACAGCTTCAACTAGCCACAGGAAAAATGAGAAATGTTTCTTATTTCTTTCTTCTTCAAAACTTTTCAGTGCTTTAAAGAATTAGGATGGGAGCTCAAATGAGCTGGGGAAGAGCCGCTTGACAGGACCGGCAGGTGTCTGTGGTGGTCAGTACCACTTTTCGGACATAGCTCTACTGGATTTTCACCTTTCTGATTCAGAAAAGCAGCCATACGCACCATTCTCTGTCTCTCAGGCCTGAGACATTGTGCAGAGATCCTTTTAGTGTGGAGCAATTAAGTTAGAAATACATGGCGCTTATCCCCTTTATGAATGCTCTACTCACCAAGCTTACAAAACCTCTGTTAGAGTCAAAGAAAAATTACTTAAAATAAGGATTTTAGAAAATCTATTAATAATGAAAGAAATGCAACAACAA
>NW_007737667.1:26193-30943 GCF_000696425.1 Galeopterus variegatus | reverse complement strand
TTTTTTTTTTTGGAGGGTGATTTTTGTGTAACCTTTGAACTAGAAACCTACCCCTAGGACTGAATCTTAAGGAAATACAGATCTTAAGCAAATATGCAGATGAGAGGATTTTCATTCATCTCATTATTATTTGTTATTTTTTTTTAAAATAAAATTTTTAATACATTCGTTTTTTCTACATTGCCTTGTACATAATTATTCAGTTTAATTTCCCCAAAGGAGCCTATTGGAAATACCAGATGGGCCCCTTTGGGAAGAAAGACGTGGTGCCCAGAGGTCAGCCCTGGAGCCAGAGAGCCTGAGTCGCAGGCCCAGCACCACCACTTACTAGCTACCGAGCGACCTTGGACAAGGTTGGTCAGTCCTCTCCATTTGCTTTCTTCACTACTCTTATTTTTTCCTGAAATTATCTCATTTGTTCTTTTGTTTGTTTCTTGGCTCCTGCCTCACGAAATGTTGGCTCTTCAAAGGCAGGGACTCAGTCAGGGCTGCTCACCACCGTGTTCACAGAGCTCAGACTATTGATTCCCCGACCTCACTGGGCCTCAGTTTCCCAAAACACAAATGATGATACTAACAATACCTATCTACCTCATGTTAAATGAGTTTAGCACATGTAAAATGCTTAGAACTGTGTCTGTTACATGGTAAGTGCTCAACAAACAACAAATAAGGATTTAAATTCTGCAGCTTCCCAAAATACTAAGAATAACCTGGTAGGGAATCAGGTTAATGGAAAGAAAAGACAGAGGGATGAGAGCATGCCTAAGGAGATGATCATTTCTGCGGACTTTGACTTTGAATCCTACTTGCCATGTGAAATGGGGCATTGGTCTAAGAGTCCTAAGAAAGAGCCACTCACTGTTGGGGGAGGTAGGGATGGCTATTCCACCTTCAGCCATGAACCTGGGCAGCAGGCTGGGAGCTGGCTCTCCCCACTGGCTTCATCCTGCCCCAGTGGGGGCCAGGAGGCTGAATGACGTCCTCTTCCTGACAGTCCACCAGTGACTCAGGTTTTCCAGGAAGTGGGACCCATTCACATTCAAGGTCAAGTAGAATTTGTACTTTAGTTGAAAGCTTTGTGAAGTCATCAGTGTCCAGTGTGAGAGTCACTGAAGCCTTCACCAACCTTGCTTAGGAAGGACCTTTTCCCCCCTAAAAATCCATTTTTGGGCCTCTGAGTAAGGAAGGTCACCACTTGAGGCAAAATCTGACTTTTTCACTTGGCTTCCATGATTTAAACAGTAATGTGCTTCCTGACTAAACCCACTGTGTTAGACCTTGACATGGATACCCCAAGGAGGAAGGGGAGAGGAGGGGCACTTGGCAGCCAGCGAGGCAAAATCTGACTTTTTCACTTGGCTTCCATGATTTAAACAGTAATGTGCTTCCTGACTAGACCCACTGTGTTAGACCTTGACATGGATACCCCAAGGAGGAAGGGGAGAGGAGGGGCACTTGGCAGCCAGCGTGGCCTTTCATTGAGGCAGAGGACGTTGGTGCTGGACAGAACCTCAGAGACCTCATCAGATCAGGACACTGAGGCCACCAAGAGCAGTGGTGGGTTTGGGGCAGAGAGGGCACTCAGCCTCAGGTCCTCAGACACCCAGCTAGTCCTTTTCCCACCAAATCCAGCTTCTCTGTTCTGCAGTCGGTGGAATGAAGGCAGGTGAAGCAGCCCACAGTAGGGGCCCTAGCTGAGAGGAGCAGCTGGGTTTGGGAAGTGCTCACTGGGTGCGCACTTCAGCACCTGCCCTGCCCCCCCATCCCAGGTGCTGGAAATGCTGTTAGTGATGGTGGTCAGTTTACACTCAATTTTACCATCATTTAAAATTTTAAGTTTCTAGTTGTGTCAGAGAATAATAAGACTTTATTTTGATTTTAGGCTCAAGTAGGGTCAAAAGTTAACACCAAGATTCAGAGTGTCACACCGTGCTGAAGTTGATTCACATAACATTTTCTTCGGTGCAGAGCTGCAAAAGGTCCTGCTCATACAGGGTGAAGAAACGCTCATAAATAGGCCTTGCTTTCAGGATGCTTCTTTCGAAGGGGGAAAGATGGACATTAAAAAAGTAAACAAAACATGATTTCAAGGTATCAAGGACCATGACGGAAATTAATATTTCCAACAATCTCCAGAACAAGTCCTTCTAGATGGCCTCGGTAACCTCAAATCTCAAAAACCAGACTCATTTCTTTCCCCTAGCCTGACTTTCCTCCCTGACCTCTAGGTTGTTGTTAATAACATTATCACTTAAGAGTGGTTTTTAATGTTTTTAGGAAAGGGAGCACTTGGAGCATACTTAAACCTATGAATGCTTTTTGCTGAGACACACCCTTTTCTGCACACAGTTTAGGAGGCTTCATGGTTTCTGGTTAACGACTCTGATCCTAGAGGAATAAAGGGACCTGGAGAAGTGAGGGGCCAGCTCAGTCGCCGCTTCTAGATCCCTGGAGGTGGAGACCGAATGTGTAGACTGACTTCCTCTAAGCACTTTTTGTATTTCTGTTGACTTTTTGTCCTTAAGGACAAACTTAAGAACAGACACAAAATAATGTAATTATTAATAATAATTATATATCGGTCAATATATTATTAATAATAATATATAATATATTATATATAAGATAATAATTAATAAATGTATTAATTATAATAGAACTAATCCTTTCTTTCAGTCATTAAACAAGTGCTCTTGTTTAATCTGAGATGCAAAGAAATCAAGTGACTTGCTCAAGGTCGCCAGTTAATTAACGGAGTCAGAACTATAACCCAGGTCTCCTTTTCCTCTGGAGAACATGGGCAATGCTCAGGGAAGATGATAAATCTGGTTGATGGGGATGGTGATAAGTGGAGTGATGCTGGTGACATTGTAGTGGCAGTGCTGGTGGTGGTGGTGATGTTGGTGGTGTTAGTGGTCATCAGTGCTGTTGTTGCAGTCATGGGATTGACAGTGGCGGTAGCGGCAGTGGTGGGGTTGGTGGTGGAGGTGGTAACAGTTGCAGTGTGGAGAAATGGTGGTGGGTGTTGGAGATGAACCTGGTATGGTGGGTAAGATCAAAAATCGGATTTTAGGAAATACAAAAGCAGTTATTCTAGTTATTTCTTCATCATTTATTTTTCTTTTCCTTGTTTCTTTTCCCCTCTCTGTCTCCCACATTCTTGGTGTCATAGATACCGGCTTTCATCTAAAAGTTCTCTTTTCTTTGGATCTGCTTATGTCAAGAATAAAAATACATATTGTTAGGACGGCAGGCCATATATCTTTGCTTTGCTTTATAAATCATGAGTATGCTCTATTGTTAGGGAACAAATACCTGCATCCTATAAAAATGCAGTCTTTTCAGAGCAAGGCTCTTAAGTCTCCAGGAGTTCTTTTCAACGTGAGTTTTGTTGCACATGACCTAACAAGCTGCAGGTACAGGACACCCAGAATGTACAGGCTGATAACCGCCCTAACAATGACCCATGGGAATGTGCTCACCTCCCTTCCCCACCCCATCCTCAGCATTTTAGCTCCTGTCGGGTACTGCAGGTACAGGACACCCAGAATGTACAGGCTGATAACCGCCCTAACAATGACCCATGGGATGTGCTCACCTCCCTTCCCCACGCCATCCTCAGCATTTTAGCTCCTGTCGGGTAAATCCTGCCATCTTCTCCTGCTGGCGTTAATAAAAGTTCAGTCCAAATGGGTATCAAGTTGGTGTATTTTTGGATACACTGGTGGGGCTGTCATCACTGTCAGGCCAACTGTTAGCATTGTGTTTGCTTTTAATCCATTTAGTCTCTGGTTGCCGTCTTACTCGTTTTTTTTAGAGCTGTGTGGGTGAGTACATCGATGGCATGCTGATCACATTTGCAGGCTGGGAGTAGAACTCATAGACTGGATGAAAGAATAATGAGCCAGTGTGGACAGTCTGGGAAGCCAGGTCAAGCCGAGCAACCTGCAGCATAGAAGAGATAAATGCAAAGTCCAGCTCTTGGGTCCAAATAACCAGGTGCACAGGGAGGCAGGTAAGGGACTCTGGGCAGAGTCTGGGAGAGATTCAGGAGTTGTAAACTGCAACCTCGAGGTGGAAGGTGGCTGCCTAGAAAGTGAAATTCAGGGCGATGTCAGGAGGAGGAGGAAGCAGCTCTGTTCTGGCCGCCCTCGCTGGGGCTCGTGCTGAGTTTTCTTCACACACTTGACAAATGGGAATCATACTGAGGGGAGAGGTCAGGATGGTGGGGCTGAGGTGGGACTTGAAAGATCATAAGAATCTCAGCGTGAGAGCCTAGACACTGCAGCTCTGGTGAGCAGTTGTTGGTTAAAACACGTTCCATGATCATCGCACACTGTATAAATGTACCCGAATATCACATTGTACTCCATAAGTACATGCAATTATCATGGGTCAGTTAAGAAAAAGTAAATTAAAAATAAAAAAAAAATTCAGAGACAGGTAGATTAGAGGTTACCAGAAACTGGGAGGAAGGAATAATGAGAAGTTATTGCTTAATAGGTACGAAGTTTATGTTTAGGATGATAAAAAAGTTTTGGAAATAGATAGAGGTGGTGGTCACACAGTATTGTGAATGTAATTAATCCACACAATTGTATGCTTAAAAATGCTTAAAATGGCAATTTTTATGTTATATGTATTTTACCATAATAAAAAATAAATGTTCCATTACAATTTATGGACGGCTCCACCAGTGCTGGTTAGGTGATAAAAACATGACTGTCTCACAGTGCAAGATGTCCGG
>NW_007737667.1:24066-25952 GCF_000696425.1 Galeopterus variegatus | reverse complement strand
GGCTCCACCAGTGCTGGTTAGGTGATAAAAACATGACTGTCTCACAGTGCAAGATGTCCGGAAGCAGCCACTCTAGGGTGACAGCAGTGGTTTAACCATATCATCCAAGGCCCAAGGTCCTTCTAGACTTGTGTTGTGCATTCTTGGCATCTTAGCTTCTCATCTGTAAGTTTGTCACCTCATGGTACCAAGATGATTGCCACAGATCCAAGCATCACACTCTCACACAGCCATATTCAAGGCATGGAGAAGTGGAAGAGACAGAGACAGGGAGCCCTTCTCAGTCAGCTTACCTTCTATCAGGAAGCAAAAGTTTTTCCAGACTTTTCTTAGCAGGCTTCCCCTTGCATCTCATTGGCCAGGTTATGTCATGTGGCCACCTCTTTGGCTCTTTAGTTTCAAAGACTAACTACCTTATTCCTGGGGCTGGGAAAGGGGATGTCTTTCCTCAGGCACATTGCTGCCCACCCCATAGTGAAACAAAATCAGTGTTCTCTTAGCCCAGAAGAAGGGGGTGTGAGCAATAGCTATTGGATGGGCAACCAGGTGTACCTGCTACTGGGCAGAAGCTCACATTTCAAACACGAGAAGGCTTAGTATGAAGAAGAGGGTTTGTTTATGAGGCTCCAGAGGCAAAATCTGGGCAAATGTTGTGCCAATCTGTAGAAGTTATGAAGAAGCTAATTTGGAGTTCTACTCAAGTCAGGATATCCTGATAACTGTAGTTATCCAGAAATGGAAGATGATGCTTCAAAGGCGATGTGGAGCAGGATTAGCACCCCTCTGGTAGGGACATAGTGGAGGTGATTCCTGGACCATTTGGGGGCTGGGAAAGGTGGGGGAGAAGGCAGGCATTTACACTGACCTGTGAGGTTCCTTCCAACCCAGAAAGCCTGTGATTCTAGTAATTAGTTTTTCCCCTTTGAATGTTCATTAGATAATTATGCTAATTGGAGATAATGTTTCTACTAAGTCAGGTATAATTTCAAGCTGAACAGTATTTTTTATCTTTAGCATCATTGTGTGAGATAGAGTTTGCCTTGGACCTGGGCCTATCCTTTGTTTATAACTATTCCTTTTACAAGGACAGAGCAAGGATGTTCTTTCCTGAGTTAGGTTATGGATAATATGGCCCAGCCCACCAACTGGCATCTTGAGTACCGATTCTTGTGACCCATCAGTCTTAGACTGAGGCAGAGTAGCAGCTGGGCAGAGCCCCTTCCCATATTTCATGCCCAGTAGGATAGGAGCAACCCCGTATGAATCAGGGTATCAAGGAGAAAAGGGTGAATCCAACTAATTAAAAGAACTTGCTCCATTTCTCTCCAAATGAGAGATTTCTAGTGGGTTCTAGTGTTCACCGCAAACATGATCTGTCTTCTAAGTCCTGAAAGTTTCTTGGACAATATTCTCAATTTTCTAGCTGTCACTTTGTTCAAAGAAGGAAAGGGCTTGGAATAGATACCCTTTGGACATCCCTTTCCTCTCCTCTTTCTGTACTGCTACTACCTGCTGTAGTCAACAGTCCCATTTATATTAGAAGACCTGTCCCCCCACACCCCCGCCACCCCAGTTGCTGCTGGTGGGACCATGAGTGTTCATCTGGCTGGTCAGGTTCTCTCCTCAGGGAATTTGGACTGGGACATGGAGGGGCTGATCAGTTTCTGTTGGGTGTCTGTCATATAAGCAGTAGGCTGCCACCCTCTTCCATGGGCTCAGAGCAGCCTAGAGGAGAGGTACCAGAGAGACCATGTGGCCACAGGGCAAGGCTGAGGCCCTGTCCACCTGTGTCCAGCCATCCAGGGCCCAGTTCCCTCCAAGGCCCCTGGACATTTCCTAACCTCCTATTCAGTGCCACCCCTCAGAGTCCACCCTGTAACTCCTCC
>NW_007737667.1:16969-22995 GCF_000696425.1 Galeopterus variegatus | reverse complement strand
TACAGTCTCTCATTTTATTTTATTTTTTTTTGTCTTTTTTACTGACCGGTAACGGGATCACAACCCTCGGTGTCACGCCCACACCGGGGAACGGCAACGGGATCGCAACCCTTGGTGTTGCGCCCGCACTGTGCTCAGCCAGTGAGTGGGAACCGGTCTCCACATGGGATCCGAACCCTCGGTGGGAGCGCCACTGCGCTCCCAAGAGGCGCACTCTCCAGTGCACCACCGGGCCGGCCCAGTCTCTCATTTTATTTCTGCTTCTGCTTATATCTGAATCTGTTGCTGCATGACAAATCACATACTTAGGGACTTAAAAAACACACTCTATCATCTCACAGTTTCTGTGGGTCTGAAGTCCAGGCACAGCCTAGCTGGGTCCTTTGCCTAGGGCTTCTCTCA
The DNA here is from genome assembly GCF_000696425.1 of Galeopterus variegatus. NCBI lineage: Eukaryota > Metazoa > Chordata > Mammalia > Dermoptera > Cynocephalidae > Galeopterus > Galeopterus variegatus. The sequence goes on along the minus strand of NW_007737667.1, from coordinate 22,593 downwards.
AGGCTGCAATCCAGGCATTGGCCAGGGCTGGGAACTCATCAGAGACTCGACTGAGGAAAGATCCACTTCCAAGCTCCTGTGACTGTTGGCAGGATTTGGTTCCTTGTGGGTTCTTGGACTGAGGACCTCAGCTCCTTATGACTGCTGGCCAGAGGACACCTCAGATCCTTGTTATGTGGGCCAGTTCCTAAGGCAGCTCTCAGCACAGTACCTTGCTTCTTCGAAGCCACTCCAGAGAGTCTCCAGCCAGATGGAAGTTACCATGTGATGTAAACTAATCAATAAGTGGCATCCCAACATCTTTGCCATATTCTATGGGTTAAAATCAAGTCACCAGGCCAGGAAGGGATGACACAAGATGGAGCCAGGGCACACTGAGGACCATTCTCACAGCTCAGGGCAGGGCTGGCCTGACCCACCCTCCCTGATAGAGGGGGAGCAGCTGGACCAGAGAGAGAGAAGCACACATTTGCTTGTCCCTCCTTGCCCGTGTCCTACCTGGGAACAGGAATACCGTGTCCTACCTGGGAACAGGAATACCGGAACAGGAATACTGGGAACAGGAATACCGTGCTCATATTTCTGAGAGACAGTATGAGCACCTGCTGCGTCTGGAATAGGCAGGATCTGAGATCCAGGAGCACCTGGGCACTCTCCCCACTCCCTGTAGGACACATGGTGCAGCTTTCTGGGGAGGATGAGTGAGGATGGAGAGAGATGAGAGGCCCTTACTGCAGCTGTCCTCTCACTCGTGAGCAGGGCGGAGAGGACGGAGGGGAGGTAAGGTTCTCCCTGACCCCTGTCCTGCAGAGTTCTGCACCTTGCTTTGTCACTAGACCATATATCTGAACATCTTTCTATGTCAGAGCAAAGGGATCCAATTCATCCTCTTTTTGCGGCTGCGGAGTGCTCCTCTGTGTGGGTGGCCTGTTGGAACTCGATCTCCAAGTGTCCCGAGGCCCACCCACCTCTCTTTGAAGTGCATCAGTTCTTGAGGGCCCTCAGAGGGCTGGGTCATTGTGGAAGTGTGTGCTCTAAATAAAAGCCTCCTGAAAACAGGCTTTCAGGGTTTGGTGCTTGTGTCTCCCCCAGTGAATCTCTCTGCCAAAGGGGGCCTCCGGGGCCTTCCACTAACAAGGATGGCACCCGAAGGAAGCACAGCCAAGCCTCCACAGCTCCTGGAGGAGTTTGAAGAGGCAGGAGTGTGAGCCCAGCACAACATCCCTGTTGACGCATTCCCCACGAGTTAAAGGAGGTGTGTTTCCTTTGGGGCAGCCTCGCCCTCACCTGCACGTGCTTCTGCAGCGAGCTCGGGGCTCTTCCTCTGTGCATGCGACAGTAGTGAAGGCTGTTTTGTGTGGACCATGCCAGCAGTGGGCTGTCCATAGTCTTCCGTGACCTCTTTGCTTTATTCAGGGTTTTAATGCATATCCTTTCCCCTCACTTCCCTTTTTTCCCCTGCAGAATCTGAAATCCTGCAGTGTGACTTCTGCATCAGCTCAGCTCCCTTTCACAGCTCCCCTGTGTATAGGAAGTGGCCCTCATTTTAGTGACTTATTAGTACATAGTCGTAATTTACTGAGGCTTTCCTGTGCCCCAGGCCTGTGCTAAGTGCTTTGTCAGAGAAAGCTCCTTGAAGCTCCATCGCAGACAACTCTAGGAAAGATTTTTGTCCTCCCTGTTTTACGGAGGAGGAAACCAAGGCTGAGAAAGTGCCTCCCTCCAGGCTGTTGAGCCAGAAAGTGGCGGTATCTGAATCTATGCCAGAGCACCCACACTCAAGCCCGCTGCCATGCAGAATCACTGCCCTACCCCCTCTGGAGATTCACTGTGGGTCCCACTAAGAGCATGGTTACTCAGCTTTTCAGGAGGACAAGGAGAAACTGGAGAGCCTTCAGGGAAGGCCCTGGAAAGTGATTAACAGGACAAGAGTAAGACTGGTGAGAAAGCTCAGAAGAGTAAGAGTAATTTAATCTGGAGAAATACGTTCTAGGAGCAAAATTAATGGCATTCTACTGATGTCTTCATGAGAATCAATTAAAATATTTTTAAGAACAGGAACCAGTCTGCTAGCTGTATTTCACAATGTCAACAGAATGATTGGACTATTATTTTATTTAATTAATTTCACCAATGTATAAGCAGCCACCATAGCCAGGATAGAGTGAACAAGACCAGCAAGGACCCTCCCTGGTAGAACTTACATGTTGGTGGCAGGAGTGGGGGAGGGAGGGAAGAGAGGAGCAGGGTCACTCCAGTCAATGATAAATGCTGTGCAGACACCAAGGCAGGAGGATGGGCAAGCTAGCGACAGTAGGCAGGCTTCTCCAGGAGGGGACATTTGAGCTGAGACCTTAAAGCCATGTGAAGCTCTGGGGACAGAGTGGTCCAGGCAGAGGGGACCTTGAGGTGGGAACGAGTTTGGCAACCACAAGGAACAGAAAGCAGGAGGGCAAGGTGGGGTGGTAGTCAGGTGGGACAAACAGATGGGCAAGGAGCTCTCCCGGCTGCCAGCGGTGAACGGATCGCAGGAGGTCAGAGTGACAGGCACCTGCGTGAGAGGTGCTGTGGCAGCCGGGATAGTGTGGTGGTGGTGGTGGTGGTGGAGAGAAGGGGACCCTGGGCCTATATCTTGTGTCATTTAGCACTGACAAAATCATGGTGGGGGTGAAAAAACTCAAGGAAGACCATCAGGTTTTTGGAAAGAAGAATCAACTACCTGTATTCATTTTGTTGCCATTTTACTAGGAGAAGGAAGTTTTGAAGGTACTTTCCTTGGGGGCTCTTAAGCTGGTACCTCTAGGTCATCATTCTATGTGACATTTGCATCTCTGATGTTTTTCTAGGGAGAGGATCCAACCTCTCACCTGTTTCTTGGGAGGGAAAACCTCTCCCTCCCCACCTCCCAGCAACAAAAAGCTTGAGTCTGATCTAGACCAAACTCTCCCCATTCCATCTAATTTTGCAAGCAGGGAAACTGAGGCTCTGATGGCAGTTTGCAGAAGGCCACCCCATATCTGGCTCTTGGCAGAGACCTAGGTCTCCCGACTCCGCAGGGAGCTCTTTGCTAGATGGGCTGTCTCATGGCACAGAGGAGCAGGGGGTTGAACGGACATTGGTTCCATCCCTCCCAACCTGCACAAAAACACAGGCTCTTTCTTTTTAGGGGTCAATTCTCTGAATTGATGGCTTCAGCTTCTAGTGCCTTCTCTTTGGCCAGCCTAAGAGAAATTTTAGCAGGTCTGTTTCTAAGGCAGCTCCCCAATATTTTGAGTGTTTATGAAATGCAGGCACAGTCCAGGTGTGACGAGCTGAAATGAGGCAGCAGTGAGGCATGTATGTTGGTCTGTTTTGGGTGAAAATCCCCTAGGTTTGGGGCCTATGGGAGGGTGGGAAGCTTTTCCAGGAAGTGTTCTCTTAAGTGTTTTCTCAGTAAGCCCTGATGATAGCCTATCAGATAGGATCTTTGACAGAAATCTCCATTGTCGTAGTCATTCTGAGATGTACCTTTTAAAAGCAGGACTCAGAGTACTAGAGTAACCCAAGGGGGAATGAGTATTTGTTTCTTTTCAGCTTTGACTTTCCACACTTCAGGCACACTTTTGTGGGTCAGTCTCTGAAGGTCAGCTAAAGGAAAGAGAAGGAAAGAAAGAAGTTCCTAAAACAAGCTGGTATTAGGAAGATAAAACTATGATGTTTCTAAAAGTGTGGGTAGGTGAAACGGAGACCTCCCCTCAGAAGTTTTCAAGTGAAATTAGAAAAACTGCATAATGACCTTTTACACTAAAGGAAAGAGAAGGAAAGAAAGAAGTTCCTAAAACAAGCTGGTATTAGGAAGATAAAACCATGATGTTTCTAAAAGTGTGGGTAGGTGAAACGGAGACCTCCCCTCAGAAGTTTTCAAGTGAAATTAGAAAAACTGCATAATGACCTTTTACTTACCTTGGTGTGCCAATGTGCAAAATGATGAAGGTATCACGATGAGAACACCGCCACCCAGAAGCTTACTGCATGTGCTGGGAACCCAGACAGTATCTGCAGCTTGTTGCTTGAGGAATCACCACCAGCCTCAGACCTGAGGCTGGCTCTCCTGGTACGGCATGCTTTTAGCCAAAGCTACACGGATAGAATTTCTAGGACAGAGAAATGTCTTCCTAACCAAGCTTACTCGACCAGGATTTTCAGGTGTGCTTTTTTATGTTGTGGCAGGCAGTGTCAGGAAGAGGCCTCTGTTTAAAGAAACATGTGTCACCTGGGAAATGCTATCATGGGCAAAGGCGAATCACATTATCAAGTTAGTTGGCAGATAGAGTGCTTGGCAAATATTTGAGGAATGAGCCATGTAACAGATAAGTTTGGATGAGTTAAGGAAGGGAAGAACCATCCTGAGGTTGGGAAGCTTCTGTGGTGATCAGCCCGGGACTGGATATTGCGGGTATTGCAAACCAAGCTAGTCTGGCCCTAGTCAAGGCCTTCCTTGACTTTGCAAGCAGCTTAGTTTCCTTTGAAAGGACACGGAAGCTTGGAGTCATACAGTTTGCTTAAAGCTTTAGGCACGGTGTTCACGGCTGGAGGAATGAGGGTTAGGGTCTTGCTCAAATGGCAAGTTGAGTTCTCCCTCTAGGTGGTAGTCCTCAAGCATGGGCTTACAAAGTACCTAGACTAGAATTCACTCACCCCTCCAAAGCAAAGCCACTTCTTCCTGGGAAGAGATGATTATCCTCATTCGAGACCTGGAGAGGACCTAGTCTATCTCCATTTCTCCATTTTCAGCTTAGCTAGCGAAGTTTTAGCAGGAACTGTGATGATGGAGTCAGCAAAGTACATTCTGGGAGCAAATGTTTACTGTATGAAGTTAATTCACCTCTACGAAGAGACACCTTCTCTCACCCTCAGAGCTTGTACAGATTTCTGTGGAAGTATATTTGGTTTCAGTTCCCTAACCACAAAATATCGGGGAAAATATATTATACTCTTAGGACTCTCAGAGGGTTAACTATCAGTCATTCCTGGAAAACTCTGGGCATCACTGGTATTGCAGCAGGAAATAATGAGAAGAGAATAGAAGTCTAATGCTTGTTGAGTGTTTAGACTGAGATGAATAGACTGAGGCTCAGAGAGCTTAACTGCTTGCCCAGTCTAGAAAGAGATGGAAATAGGGTCTGAACTCAGGTCCATCTGGCTATAAAAGCCACCACATTCCTACGATCCCGTGCTTGATAAAGGCAAGCTTCGGCCAGCTGGTGGTTGTGGTGGGGCAGGGCAGGAAGGGTTTTCCAGTTTCTGGAGAGGGAGGTGTGCTTCTTTATTCCTTTTCGCAACATTGAGTAAAACCCATGGTGCACTATATCAGTGGTGAGTGATCTGGGAGAAACCCTCCTTTCTCACCTCCCCATCTGTCAGAGTAGAGTGTGGGATCAGAGCATCTCTCAGGACCCTGCTGGTCCTGAGTCAATGCTTGTCTGACCAGAGAAGAGCCAAGGGGCGTTTCTAACTGTGTATTAGATGAGGGATGGGTTTGCCTTTGTATCTGAGGTCGTCCAGGTGGCCACAAATCTGTTTCCTCTTTCTAGGCACACAGCTAAATTGTATTTCCCAGCCCCTTGCATCTGTGTGGGGCCATG
>NW_007737667.1:15047-16736 GCF_000696425.1 Galeopterus variegatus | reverse complement strand
TGCACTATATCAGTGGTGAGTGATCTGGGAGAAACCCTCCTTTCTCACCTCCCCATCTGTCGGAGTAGAGTGTGGGATCAGAGCATCTCAGGACCCTGCTGGTCCTGAGTCAATGCTTGTCTGACCAGAGAAGAGCCAAGGGGCGGTTCTAACTGTGTATTAGATGAGGGATGGGTTTGCCTTTGTATCTGAGGTCGTCCAGGTGGCCACAAATCTGTTTTCTCTTTCTAGGCACACAGCTAAATTGTATTTCCCAGCCCCTTGCATCTGTGTGGGGCCATGTGACTAAGTTCTCACCAATGAATGCAAGGGCAGATTGGCATGTCATTTCAAGGCCAAGGCAGCTGAGAGCAATGATGCCTCGTCCAGCTGACTTTGCCCCTTCTGCACCAACCTTGGAAACTATGTGATGTGGATAGCAGCATTCCCAAGATGGAAGAAGCCTGGATTCCTGAGTCAGTGCTGGTGGAGAGCTGCCAAGGGAGCTGCCCAACCAGAACATCTCTGCATTTGACTTGCATGAGTGAAAAATACAACTTATTGTTAAGCCATGGATATTTGGGATTGCCCTGACTAATACAGCCATCCAGTGTCCATTTTCCTTTCTGAAGGAAACAGCATCATTCTTGGTGCGTGTGCTCCAGAGGACATATAAGTAATAGAAGCCTGGCAATTAGTTCCTTGCACTACCCCCACCCCCAGCCACAGCAATTAGCTTGGAAATGGGCATTTGAGCCAGCAGAGCCTGAGGGAAAGGCTCTTTTCTGACGGATTTGAAGCCGTGATCAGAATGCAAGTGCTGAGGGCCTGCGCACGAGGAGACAGACCTGAGTGTGGTCACAGAAGGCAGCAGAGCCAGGAGACAATGAAAGTGGATTGGGATGATCTGCTGGTGCTGTGTAAGCCCCTAGGTTCAACCGTACTTGAAGCCAGATCTACCCCACAATATTTCAGTCACTGGAGCCAATACATTCCCTCCCTCTTTTGATTAAGTCATTTGGGGTCAGGTTTTTTTGTCACTTGTCACCAAAAAAGTATTGACTTATGTAGGCAGTAAAGATGAGGAAGGATTGAGTGAAAACAGAATGAAAGCAGCTGCAGGTTCAATGGCGTGCTCAGTATCACAGGTTCCCTTTGCAGAACATTTTCTACTTTTTCTAAGTCATCGATCTTTACCCACCCAATTTCAGAACGATTGAATGAATGAATGGCCATGTAGGCCAGAGCATGAGGAGAGTGAACCATGACTTAGCCAATATACAAGGGTAGCTGGTGAAAGGGCTTAGGGTTACAACATTACCTGAGCTAGAGCTACATGCTGTTTTCTATAAAACACTGGAAAGTGTGATGTATCAAAACAAATTATTATAACTCTAACTTCTGTATTGAGTGGATATGACAATACAAGGTGTACAAATAAATGAAATACCTGTAAATTATTTGATGGATTTCTTTGATAATCATCAGTGGTCTGGCTTGTATTCTTCCTGAACACTGAGGCTCAATTATCATTGTGGGAATGATTGGACCGTTATAGTTAGGCTCGCTTTAGAAGCTTTAGTAATTGTGGGCCGGCCCGGTGGCGCACTGCTACAGTGCGCCGCTTGGGAAGCACGGTGGCTCTCCCACCGAGGGTTCGGATCCCGCATACAGACCGGCCGCTCACTGGCTGAGCGAGGTGCGGGGGCA
>NW_007737667.1:8450-14365 GCF_000696425.1 Galeopterus variegatus | reverse complement strand
GGCTGAGCGAGGTGCGGGGGCAACACCGAGGGTTGCGATCCCGTTGCCGGTCACGAAAAAAAAAAAAAAAAGAAGCTTTAGTAATTGTGAGAGGAAGAAAAAAAGTCTTCATAAGACAGAAATTAATATGCACATTTTAATATTGAGTTTTCAGTACTGAGTTTCCTTTGGTCTATACAAATTGGCATCCTTCCTTACTCAGCCAAATTCAGAATGAGTGAACGAATGAATAATTGAATGAATGAATAGCCAAGTTACATAATTTAGGACTGAAAATTCAACTCAAATTGAGCAATAAGAGAGTAATAGCCCCATAAAATTGGGAAGTCCGGAAGAGCAGAAGTCAGGTCGGTATTGATCCAGATAGTGAGATGAGGTCCGCCCAGACCATGTCTCCCAGTTCCTTGGGTTTTCCTTGTGGAGCAGCATCTTCATCCACAGGCTTCACACCATCTTCCCTTCAACAGCAGCAGCAAGATAGCTGTGGAGTTCCACGCTTTGACAGCATTGCAATGCATTCTCCAGGCTGAGAGAGAGGCTCTCTTGCACCAGCTTTTGCAGAGGAAAAGAAATCTTTTCTTTGCCAGAAGGACTCAGCAGTGCCTCCTAATCCTTCATATATCACTGGCCCATCGCTATAGCCAGAGGGCCGGGAGGTACTGGTTAACCTAAGCCAATCAGGGCCCACACACTGACAGGGGTTTCAGCCTCACCTAAATGCTGAGTATGGAGCAGGGATGGTTTCCTAAAGGAAATATGGGGAGATTGTTCCCAGGAAGCAGATGAATGAATGATGGGCAGCAGATAACAGATGCCTTCCACAAATGGGAAGTTTATTTGCTGCAGTGACCCTGAATATAGTTCCATGGCACTTCTTTGCAGAGTCATCTGCTTAATTTTGGTACATTGAACTGGTCTCCGAGGGACATAGGCCATCTGCAATAAATATTATTGAAAGAAAGAAAAGTGTTTTAGTCTGTTTTCTGTTGCTTATAGTAGAATACCTGAAACTGGGCAATTTATAAAGAAACAGAATTTATTTCTTATGGCTTTGGAGGCTGGGAAGTCCAAGGTCAAGGGGTACATCTGGTTAGGGCCTTCTCCCTGGTGGGGATACTCTGCAGAGTCCTGAGGAAGTTCAGGGTACAGAGCAAGAGTGTGTTCATGTCCTCTCCTTATAAAGCCACCAGTCCACACTTATGATAACCCATCTATCTATTGACCCATTCATGGATTAATCCATTCATGAGAGCAGAGACCTAATGATCCAATCACCTCCTGAAGGCCCCACCTCTCAATACTGCCACAGTGGGGATTAAAATTCCACATGAGCTTTGAAGGGGACAAACATTCAAACCATAGCAAAAGGTAAGAAAGACTATTGGTAAAAGTAACACTAGTTTCGATCATATTTCAGCCCTATATTTCAGTGGCTTGACACAATGGTTTAGTTCTTACCCCTCTAGTGGTGCTGGTCTAGCAGGTGATTTCTCACACTGATTCAGAGACCCAGGTTTTTGTCTGTCTTGTGCCTCAGCCAAAGGCCTGAAAATACAGACAGTGGATGGGAAAGAGTGGAACGTAGCCTGTAGGAGGTTTTTATGGGCCAGGATTATTAAGCAGAGCTCAGTCACAAGGCTACACCTTAACTACAAGGAAGACTGGGAAATGTAGTCCAGCTGAGTGTCGAGGAAAAAGAAAAAAAATTAGAAGGAAGGAAAGAAAGGAGGATGATGAAAGAAATTCTATTCACCTAGTACATTTGCTTTTAAAGAAAATTTTTATCTAAATCAAAATGTATTTTGATTTAGACAATAGGTGAGAATAGCTACAGATCACATGCACAAGTGTGTTAACACTATATAAAACTTTTAAAAAATTGATCTGTATGGAACTAACAGGCATAAATAGCAATTTCACATAGTTCGACTTAATAACAATCTCACATGGAGTCTAGAATATGGTGACACTGACAACACATTGCGAGCAGCTCCCAGTGAATGTTCTGGGATCTTTATTTTTGAAACAACGTTTTTGAGGTCTAATTTACATATGATAAAATGCTGGCATTTTAGGTGTATAGTTTGATTGGTTTTAACAACATTATTAAATTCTTGATGGGAAAAATGTACAGAGAAGTAGGTTTTTACTACCACTATACAAAGGGGAGTTTTGAGGGAATGCCTTCTGTAAAACAATTTCTCTTTCTTTGAGTTAATTAACAGTGAAAAAGGAAGTTTGTCCAAGTCAGATTATTGCTTCAGTTTGCCCAAGCAGGACAGATGTGACTTCAGCCTTTGAGTAGCAAGAGCAGTTCTGGGTTCCAGAATGAATGTAAGTAACAGGATTCTGATAAACCACATATGTGGTGGTGAAGAGGTTGGGATTTGGCATCAGATAGATCTGGGGTTGAGTTTTTGCTCTGTCACTTTCAATCTTTGTTGGCCTTGGGCACTTCGAGCCTCAGTTTTCTCTTCTACAAAATAGGACTAGTAGCAGCATACATCGCTTGACAGGTTTACCGTGAAAATTACGAGAGATAATTCGTGAAAACAGTATGACTGGCACATAGTAAGTGCCCAACGTGCATTAGTTGCTATTACTAATTATTTGTTACCCATTAGAAAGATACCCATTCTTTGAGAATCTCTATTTTTATATAGTATATGCCACTGAAAGGCTCTTGGAGAAATCATGCTCAATTGACTTCTGTATCTATTTTNCCTGAATTATTTTTCTGTTCAGCTGTACTCTTGTGTCTTTGTTTTCATATGTTTTTGATGAATGGATGGTGTTGTCTTTAGATGTTCTCAACCGTCCTGGGCACATTAAAATCCACCCAATGGCTCTCATCAAGTGGAACACAAGAAGGGGAAATCCAAGGAAAAAGATATCACAGGCTTGGCTTCCTGAGACACATATGCATTTTGCTAAGGGACTAGTATTAGGGAAATCTACAAAGTCAGCCCCTGATTATGAAGGTTCTTCCTTAAGGAGAAAGAAAAAAAAAAAGCAAAAGAGAAAAAACACATTTACTTCAAAGAACTGTCTGATTGAGTGGAGAAAAAGTAGCCTCAGTGCTTTGATCCTTTCACTGAGAAAAACAACATGAAAAGAAAAGCAAAAACAAGGCTCTAAATAAGGGCTTTTGTTGAGAGCATCATTAGGAGTGTTTATTGGCTGCTGCAAACAAACATCTCAGCTTTGGAGTGTGCAGTAAGGTTTGCTCAATGACAGCAAACCTCACTAGCTTCCGCCTGGAAGGGCAGGCAGTGATTCCAGGCCACGCTGTTTTTCCAAGACAGGGAGCAGGGGCATAAGTTTTAAACCTCCTTGACCCCTGGTGAGTTCAGACTTTAGAAATACACTTAGATTTTTTTGAAGGCTTTGGTTTGTTTACCCTTGGTAAACACTGTCTGATCCTTTTTTTTCCTCTTAAAGAGAAAAGCTCTCAAAGAAGCTGATGAAAAGGCTTTTTTGCATATCAGCTTCTTCAAAACAACATTGTGATGAGTTAAATGCAAACAAACCAGGATTAGATGAATTACATTTTCCCTTTAAATACAGAGTTGAACAACTTTAAGGTGGTGTGGAAAGTGTTTTGCAAAAGCTCTCTTCAAATCCAGAATAGTTGGGGACAGACAATACACTCAGAGTATGGACAGAATTTGCCTTCTTATACTTCGAGGACAGTATTTCTTAACTGGTGTGCTTGGCCTCAGTCCTTTACAGGTGACCTATCAAATCTTGATGAATGCATAAAGCTAGTTTCTTTTATACTAAGGAAATTCTCAACACAGTGACATGGAGCAGACAAAATGTAAAACTGAGTGGCACAGCTATTGACTGCTACAAGAAGGTAAAAGGCATAATTGAAGAGTAAACTGGCACCAAAGAAAGATTGTATAATTTGGGGATAGTGTGAGAACTTTGCTTCATGAATATATAAAAGAGTGCGGTCAGGGCAGCAAGCAGTTCTGCACAAGGAGTTCTACTGTAAACTCCATGAAGGCTGAAGCCCAGGGTTTCCTCTAGCACTGGGTGCCCATTGCCCAACACAGGGCTAGCACAACAACAAATTATTAACTGTTCCACGAGTGAATGAATGTATGAATGAACCAGTCACGCAGTGGCAAAGGGTGACCCAGGGGCTAGGCTCTGTGGATAAAACCCACTTTCAAACTAAGCCAGAAAACCGAAAGGCTAAGAACTTCTGTTTTGCACAGGAGTAATCCCTCTTTCATACAGTCTTTTCTGGTGATGTATGTATTTTCTTGCTTTGCCTCCTCTCCTGGCCTGAAGGCTCACTGAAGGTACAGTGCTTCTCTGGGTTTTTCCCCCCTAGAGGGCCTTGTGCATGACATGTGACCCTAAATGATTCCAAACCTATGAGAGAATCCAAACCATCATCATCATCATCATCATCTTCCTCATCATCTTTTTCTTCTCCTTCGCTGACTTCATTTTCCATTGGGATAGTGTGCTGATTTCTGAGTAGTATCATGGGCATGATCCTATTGGAAGGATATACTTGTGCTTTCATTAGGATTCGGTTAGGATTTACGGCATGGTCAGCCTCAGCCCTTCTTCTCCGACACCTGCCACTAGTTCTGCTGATTATCCAGGCACACCTTTAGGCCTGTGGGTCTTTAGGTGCACCAAGGAAACATAACCCACTACTTATTACACAAAAAGAGAAATTACTTAACTGACTTAGCAAAAATGAATAATTCAACAAAATAGAAAAGGGGACTAAAAGCAAAGTTACATTGCTTTTAGAAATGTAAAACACTCTGCTTTCAGCTTATTTTGGCCCATGTTTTCAGTGAAGAATGCTCTGATTCCTGAAGATCACATCAATCTCTTGTTGCTCTTCACAAGTTCACGAAGAATAGTGTATCTGAGCATGGCGAGAGCAGCCTACCTATCCTGCTGATATCAGTGCAAAGAAAGATATTTTGCTACAATAGGTCCTGCCTTTGAAAAAAGCCATAGATGTTTTTATTGCGTCATTTCTGATTCTTTCTTGGTTTTCAGAGCAATCCTGTCTCCTTTCTCTCTCTGGCTTCCTCTGTCAGAAGCATGAAATAGAGATTCATGAAGCTCTACAGCTTTTTTGTTTTCAGATAACTCTTTTGGATCAACCAGGTAAATAAATTCCTGTAACTCGACAACTTACCCATGTAAAGAAAAAGAGCTACTTTGAGTGTGGTCTGAGATGAATTTGGGGCCTTTTAAAGGAAAAATAATCCCAGAACCACATCCTCACCACCACCGAAGTGTGGACTTTTACTATCTGTATTATAGTATTACTTAAACATTTATTACAGAAAAGTGGATATAAACTTCTAATGTTTGTCGTTCTTATAAGACTATAAAACAAGAAACTAATTTACAGGTTAAATTAAAACCAAACAATGAAACCAATAAAATTCAAATGAAGAACATTAATGTGAAAGATGATATGGTTTTTCTGGAACTAAATCACTGCTCAAAGCAAGGTGTTGACCATCTCGGCTTTTTGTGTGCTCCTTTGGCACAAATGCAGTATTTTAGTGTTATGTCCAGCTTGGTTCTTTGTGCACCAGCCCCTGACAAAGTAACATTTGGTGCCAATGTAAATGTAAACCCAAATGCAAACTTGGGTTTTGACCTTGCCTTGTACAGGTTGGCCATCCAGGTGATACAGCATGTGCTGGCATTAATTTTTTTATCATCAACATGAAAACCCCAAACTGAACACTCTCTGTAGAGAGTTCATAGGTACCCATAAATTCATCCCAGTAACAATAAATATGGGTTTAAAATTAAACCATTGAACTCAAGCTTATAATAAAGAGGTTTTGATTGTAACACAGCAACCTTTACACATTTTTTAGGATGATTTTGTACTTTTTCGAAGGAGTTCATTGAAC
>NW_007737667.1:6041-7214 GCF_000696425.1 Galeopterus variegatus | reverse complement strand
AAAAAAAAAGTGCAGAGTTGAACAAAGATTGGACAAAAAAATGCAAATTTTATGTTTAAAGGTAATTAATAAAAATACCATCTTCCTTCCTGGAAGAAAGCTTATTTGAAATAGCTTTGATAGCAGGAAGGTAAGCTTTGGAATTTAAATCCTGTGGTTGATATTAGTTAACAAACAGGGTTCGTGGGGTACATGAACCATTTACGGGTACTTGGTAATTATCACTTTTTTGGTTACTGTGGTTACTAAGGACAAAAAACACCTCCATGAGTATGTTGTATTTTCACTTTTGTATTTTATTTTTAAGTGGCAGTGAGATCAAGGATAATTATGCGTGTAGTTTGTATTTAAATAAGGCATATGAGTGGAGATATCACTTAATTTGCCTCTCAGAAATCAGTTCTCAACCACGATGTTGGAATGTGCCATTAAAAGTACCTCATGCTATGATAATTAAATATTATGTTTTCCAAAGATGCTAAATGATATCTCCAGAGGGTCTCAAACTTTGCAAGTGTCTCTGTTTTATATAATGAAACTTTAAAATGAGTGAGAGTAATTCTTTTATGAATTGAGGATTTCAAAAGGAAATTGGACATGCTCATGCTCTCAAGATATTTTATTTTGTTATATGGCCAATGATAAATCCTTAGCTGTCTGGACACAGCACATAAAGACTAGAAATGTTTCTTTTTTACCCATAGACTGTGTTAGATATGCTACTTTTCAGTTTTCTTCTGGCCATTAAATTTTTAAAAAGTAAATGTAATTTCTTTTGTGATAGGTAGGATAAATTTAGATTGCAAACACAGTTCTTGCCTTTGATGTCTAACTATAGAAGTAAAGCATAGTCACTGTAGGAAAATCAGGAAGTGCTGAAGAACATAAAGAAACAAACCAAACCAAACAAAGCAGAAGGAAAAACCCTAGTAATAATCTCACTACCTAAGAGCAATCACTTAAGATAGTATTTTTCTTACTGGTCTTTCTTTAAGTGTTTGTGTGTGTGTGTCTGTGTAGGTATAACACAGTTGGGATCATGTACAGGGAATTTTATTTTCTACATTTTTCATTTAACATTCGAATATTTTGGGTGTTAATGGTGAGGAACATACCAGGTCCTGTTCTATGTAAACTTTTTCTTAGAATTATGCAACCTCCTCTCCTCCCAAA
>NW_007737667.1:0-4757 GCF_000696425.1 Galeopterus variegatus | reverse complement strand
CATCATCTTCTCCTGCATCACACAGCTGTGCGGGACAGGGTTGAACACCTACACAAAATTGCGATTCTATTGGGAGAGATAGGCAGGAATGCTGGGTGGGCCTCCAACATCTTTCAGTAAAAGAGCCCCTTACACTGTCACTGCTGCCCACCCTGTCTACGTGTCCAGTCTTACCTTGCATCGTGGTCCCCATCTCTTTCTTGATTCTCATTTCTATAGGTCATATTCGCCACCTCAGGGCCTTTGCCTGTGCTATTTTCTCTTCCTGGGATATTCTTGCCTCCTCTGTTTTTTCTTAGTTAACTCATCCTATAAATGTAAACTCAACTCCCACTTCAACCTGATGAGGTCAAATCCCTCATTCCTCTGCTTGCTAGCACTGTTAGCATTCAGTCTTTATTTACTAGTGACCTTTTTGAGCAACGTATGCTTTTTCCCCATGAACTCTAGCCTCCCTTAGGGCAGAGATGACCTCACTATTTTATTTCCTGGGCCTAACACAGTGCCTGAAATGTGTAAGGTGCACAATAAATAACTTCTAAATAAAAAAAATGAGTGACTTAAGCTAACTTTAAACAGAGGTTAGTTGCCAGTATATACAGATGAAATTTAATGTTGAAATCTAAAGGAAGTATTTATCCATGTTTATTTCAAGTATTATCTTACAGAGTAATGGAGATAGTGTTTTACAGCTGGCACTACTAGGGGATGTACTCAGAGTGTGGAGGCTGGGGGAGGAGAGGATGTGGTAATTGTCAGTTTGCAATGGTGTGTGGGTAAATGACAACTTTTCACACTGTTGTGGCAAATCTCATGGAATTGTTTATGGGGACAAAAGGTAGCCTTGTCCCCCACTCCTTTTCTTCCTTTGTCACCAGATGAAGGTAAATCTCTGTTCTATGAGAAAATAGATAACTATGGATGGAGATTATAATGAGGAATGAGAATGCAGTCAAGGTGTAGAGTTTCTCCTGGGCAGTACTTTTGTTTCATTTAATGAAAAAAAAAATAGATGTTGTTAAGAAATTAAGGCATTTATATATTTTAAACCTTCAGCATATTGAAAGTTTATTGAAGAATATTGTTTATTGTGAAGAGAATTGCTTCTTAAAATGCTAATGACTCACTAGGCTTCAAAGAATTGATATCAAACTTCTATCAATAAAAATACTAATATGAATGGTCATGGTGGGGAAAATACATAGAGGAAATCCATTTTATACAGAAAAACTATTGGTTAATGTTTTCCTATGTCCTTAACCCTAAGGATACAGAAGATACTCTTTGTTTGTATTATGTTAATGTCTGCCTACTATCTCATTGTCTGCACACATCATATTTAACCTTAAATTGTTAGGACATTTCATTTTTTCCCCACCTCTTGTTATTATGAGTAAAGCTTAGATGACCATCTTACACATAAATCTTGGCATAAGTCCACATTTCAGGTTATGTCCTCTAGACAGATTCCTAGAAATAGAATTACTGGGATCTCCACTTTTACCGTCCAGCTTCAAAAGCTTTCTGAGAGTTCAATATTCTAAATTATGTTGGCTTACTGCAATTCTGAAATTGAAGAAGATGAGGCAGAGGAGACACGGTGTTCAGTTTAGAGTGTTGCACTGATTCACTGGTGATACTCCTTAAGGGGCGCTCTGCAGATGTGCTGGGATGGGGGCATTGTGATCTGCCCAGATGTGCAGATTCAGAGAGGTGACTGTATTTGTAAAGACGTGGGGACATTTCTTGCCCAGACCCCAGTCTGTGAGAACCCTGAGGGAAACCCAGGTGAAGTCTATGTCAGCAGCTCACCTTTAAATATTGGACTTGGAATGTGATCAATCAGCAAGCCACAAGGGAGGAAGTATAAATAAAATATGTCCCTTGCAAGGAGGGCAAAGCTGCAATTTGCCAAGTGCACTGTAATTGCTCTGGTTAATTATCTCAGTGGTGAGCTGGGAGCACCAAAGGCACACATTTACATCCACATTATAGATAAAAATAAAGCCACTACTCAGATGATCCAAATTTTTTGTTGAGATGTAGACAATGCATATCCAGTCCCTCGGATGGTAAGAGATGGATGATGACTTTAGTTCCACTTTTAGGGTCATCAATTTTTATCATCATTACAATTACTTATAATAATTATAGTAATATAATTATTAATAATAGCTACTTATAATTAAATAGTATTTATTGAATGAAGAAATTGAGCTAAGCGCTTCCCATGTGTTAGCTCACAGGACGCTCACAACAACTCCAAGAGGAAGTGTTATTTTCCTAATGTTCAGATTTAGGAACTGAAGCTTAGGAAGATTAAGTGACTTATCCAAGGCCACACAGCTGACACTGAATCCCTGTTGTTAGACAGGGAGCCAAAGAATTTTCTCTTAACCACTGTAGCTGACACCGTCAGGGCCCCATGTAGATCTCCAGGGACTCTTTTGCCATTCAATGAACCCATCCCAACTACTAGAGGTGTTGCTGCTCATAGAGTACATCTGAAACATTTCTGGGAGCCCTTCAGAGACTAGAGCCACTTTATCTGGAGGCCCTTAGGAGTAACTACCAACTCCCATCCTGGAGCAGCACATAGCTAATAACTAGGTGGGTGCAGAAGTATAAACGCCCAGCTCCCTTGTTTTAAGATGGTTAACGTTCTGTGGTACAGTGTATGCTCTAGAGCTCCCTGCAGGATCTGGCTATGGCTGGCTAGACTTCACCTAAACCACATCCTTGCTTAATTTCTTCTTCCCTAGCCTACTTTCCTCCCTCCTCTATAGGTTTCCCCTGAGATCACTCCCCTAATAAGTGACTTTTGCACAAATCCTCTCAGGCTCTGCTGCTAAGGAACCTGACCAAACACAAGCCTTGTGTTAGGTTGGCTCCCAGTGTGTTTACTGATTTGCTGAAGGAATCCTTCCCATCCTGTCCATAAGACCTTGGGTAGGTCCCTTACATCTCAGGGCCTTGGTCTCTGCTCTGCAGGATGAGAGGGCTGGATCAAATGGTCCTTGGAACCTCACCTAGTCCTGGAAGCCACTGACATTTCCACTTTCTAAAATCCATTTCTTTGTAGACAGTTTATAGCTGTGCCAATAGAGGGACGTTTGGCTTGGCAGTTTGCTCCTGGTGGGAAGACTCCTGCAGAGTGTGAACTTGCTTTTCTCCCCTCTCCCCATCCACACCTAATATTTTCACATTTATTACTGANAATGTCTTTAGGAGGAAAGGGTTCTCCTCAGGTTGGGCAGCAAGGGCAGCATCCCCCAGGGCGGGGAAGTTACTGTCTGGGTGGGGTAGGCCTTCCATGTCCAGAGTGGGTCATGTGAGTGGAGAGAATGGATCGTCGGATTTATCAAGACAGGGTCACTGGCAGTGTCGGCAAGAGTGGATTCAGTGTAATTCACTCTGGCGTGAGTTACTTAGAGAACGGGAGGTGGGGAAGTGGAAACTGTTCAGCTAGCAGGAGGGACATGCCATCCATGTAGCAGGAGGACGGCAGTGTGCACGGTCCAGCTAATGAGGTTGGTGTACTAGGTGTGGGGTGATAGGATCCCCTCTTCTAAACACACTTGTAAGCACAGAGGCAGAAAGGTAGAGGGCGTGCGCGTTCTGGAGGGGCCGCCGCTGCCGCCATCGCCGTGCAGAGCTGAAGCAGGAGCCACGGCCGAGAGGAGGGAGGAGGAGGAGGTGGAGGAGGCGCTGGACCAGGCGGGATAGATTCCCAGAAGTGGGATAACTGGATCAGAGGGTGGTTACCCTGTGTATAAGAGTGTGTGTCTCACTGCACCTTCAATGGCATTGAGTAGAGTCAAAGTTTAGGGCTGGCATAAAAGAGGATTCCTGGGAGCGCCCGAGACGCACTGTGGGACAGAGTGAGCAGCCTGAGGCAGCAGTGGCTGAGGACTGAGATGGCGACAACACAGAAACGGAGAGGGAGCCGCTCGGCAGGCTCAGCTCTGGAGGCAGATACCATCTCTGAGGCCATCAGTTCGGAAAAATGCCTAACCGATTTCTGATTAGGAAAAGTGTGATCGGAGTGCTCCTGAGCTCGCTTGAACCTGCTGGAGAGCTGACTGCAGACGGGCGCCAGAGTCAGTCCGCGCCAGGGGGATTCAAAGAGGAACTGTGTGCTGTGGGCTCCTCCCCCGAGGAGCTTATGCTCTGGTGTGGGAGATAAGACAAGGACACAGATAACTACAATAACAGGAAGAAGGTGATTAGTCCCGAGAAAGCCCTATACAGTGCTGCAAAGCCACCCAGAGCGACCGGTCATCTGTGACTAGCAGAAACCTGAAAGACCTCTTGGGCGGGGCAGTACCGAGCAGGGGCTTGAAGGCCCAGCTGATAGACGAGGGTTGCAGAAGACAGGCCCCAGCCTAGTCAAGAGCGCACAGAGCAGGGAGGTGGCTGGTTAGGGAGGTGGAGACACAGCAGAAAACACACACCCTGCGGGCCACCTCTGCGAGGTCCAACAGCCCCACCTAGTGCACACAGAGTGAGGAGACGTCCGGCTAGGGAGGCGGAGACTTGGCAGAAAATACACATCCTGTGGGGCCGCCAGGGTGTGATCCAGCAGCTAGGGCCAGAACACAAAGAACAGGGAGAACTCCTACATGGGAAGTGGAAGCTCAAAAGAGACCACACACCCTGCGGTACTGCACTGTGATCTAGCAGCCCAGCAGAGTCTAAGCTGACCAGAGAGGTGGCTCCCTGGAGGGGCCCAAGACCCGAGGCAACCACACACACAA
>NW_007737666.1:47256-95048 GCF_000696425.1 Galeopterus variegatus | reverse complement strand
GTTGTGGTTTGCAGGTTCCTGGGTGGCCTTGGCGAGTCACGGGTCCTCTCTGAGCCCCTGAAACAACTCATTGTCGGTTCCGGCCCAGGGCACACGGTGCATTTTGGTTTGCACTCCTGGTGGTCTTTCTAACTCGACCATGAGCTCCTTGAGGCAGGGGCGTGCCTTGCCCTTCTTTGTATTACTCTCCTCCCCAACACAGCGCCTTCTGGCCTCTTCAGCATTCTTGTGCCACTTGCTACTATGTGGCCAGAACGCACAGGGTTACATGCTCAAAATTCAGTGGGACCAACAGAGCCCCACCAACACAGCGCCTTCTGGCCTCTTCAGCATTCTTGTGCCACTTGCTACTATGTGGCCAGAATGCACAGGGTTACGTGCTCAAAATTCAGTGGGACCAACAGAGCCCCAGGGAGAATGGCCAGAAGAGAAGAAGCCTAGGTCATCTTCCCAAGGGCAATGTTCTGCTCAGGGAGTAGGAGGCATGGAAGAGACACAGGAGGGTGGGCTGGAGGTGCCACAGGGGCAGCCTGTCCTGCTGAGAGCCAGGATGCAGATACCTGTGTGGCATGCCTGCAGAGAGCAGGACACTGCTAGGAGCCCAGCAAGGCACAGCAACAGCAAGTGCTGCATGGATGGGGAGAGGGAGTGAGTTTCACGGGAAAAAAACAATAACAATAACAGCTGCCCCTGGTTGAGAGCCTCCTGTGTTGAAGGTGTGTAATCCCCACGATAATGTTGTGGTAGATAGTGTTAACCCATTTCACAGATAAGGAAACTGAGGCTTAGAGATTGAGGTTTGCCTGAGGCACCTAGGTGGTAAGAGGTGGAGGTGAGGTTTGAATCTGGTCCACAGTTTCTGTGATCTGCTCTGTCCACTCTGCTGGAATGGAGCATTCATGAGGAAGCTGATTATTGAGTCTAATGACCACTGTGACAAAACAGAAGTCGAAGGTGGCATCACTCCTGCCTTCCTCCACTCATGCCCTGGGGCAGCCCTAGGGTATGGTCAGTCCACAGCAGCCAGCCTAGAGGTGTTTCTTTCTGGACAGGAGCCACCTCGGGACCGAGCCTTAGTGGACCATGAGAACGTCATCAGCTGCCCCCACCTGGGCGCCAGCACCAGGGAGGCCCAGAGTCGCTGCGGGGAGGAAGTCGCTGTCCAGTTTGTGGACATGGTGAAGGGGAAATCTCTAGCGGGGGTTGTAAGTATCACTACATGGGGCTGGGGACCAGAGCCAGAGGGAGGAAAGCTGGAGGGCATCTGTGGGGATGGTGACGGCTCTGGGGAGTGGATTGGGTCCAGGAGCTGAAGATAAGGGAATGCGCAGGAGTTGGCCCTCTGGGGATGGGGGGGTTGGCAGGAGCTGCCTTATCTCCAGCCCTGATAGCTGAGGCCTTGGCAGCAGCTCAGTCCTGCTACACTGTGGCCTTGCCGCAGAGATTGTGGCCCTTCCCAGGGCCTAGCCTCTAGAGAAAGGCTCTTTTGTTCTCCCCATGGTTTGGGAATGGAGGAGAGCTACTTGACAATACTGGATGTGGGGGGTGGGCCGGGGTGGGGACTGCCTGTGTAGAAAGGCCCTGTAGGGAGCTTGCCCCTCCTAAGCACCCAGAGCACCCTTTCCATCGTGTCCATCTTAGCCCCACTCAGCCTGCTCTCCCCGCCTCCCGATATGAATCCTCCATGCCAGCCGGGCCCCTTGCTTTCCCCAATTCATGGCAGAACACCCCTACTTGTCTTTGCCCACACCGGGCCCTGCCTGGCATGTTTCTCCTGCATGCCTAACCTGGCTTACACTTCAAGTCCTGTCTCGTTCGTTCTGTCTTCGGATATTCCTGAAGTTCCAGTGGGTGCCAGGTACTGTCACAGCCCTTGGGGACAGAGATTAAAAAGGAGGGCATAGCTCTCCTTCAAGGGGCACACCACCTCGTCTACCAAGACTTGCATGGTCCTTCCAGCTCCTTCTCAATTCTTGGACTACTTAACCACATTCTCTCCTGTTATTAAGGTTCCACGAGTTTATATCTTTTTCTTCTTAATCTAAATTCTAAGGTCTCTGAGGATAAAAAACCATGATTTAAGCTTCTCTGCAGCTCATGTGGGTGAGCCTACAATATGTAGTCAATATTGTAAAGGAGTCAGTGAATGGGTTTGGGGAGGAGAGGTTTTCGCTGGCAAGGGCAGAACTTTCGCAGGAGAAAGGCAGGATGTTTGTTCAGCCTCCCACCTCTGGTTTGGTATCCCAGCTCTCCAAGCTGCCCTGCCCTCTCATCCTGAGAAAGCTCAGGGTACCACTGCTGCCCAGCACCCCCTACTAGGGCTGGGAGTCAGGGCTCCTCAGGGCCAGCTGTCACAGGGGCCACATGCGGGAGGGCCTGGAGAGCATGGCAGTGGCCGCAGGATCTGTCCGTGTCCCCTGTCCTCTCTGTGTTGTGTTGGCTGCTCAGGACAGAGCACACTTTCTCACTTGTCTTGTGCCTGCCAGGCTTCCGAGCAGGTTCATTCCTCTCAGGCGGTGCTGGCGGTGACTCGAGCTGAGGTTGGGCCCGTGACCGCTGCCAATCCATCTGGGCTGCTCCATATTTTCAGCCCCTGCTGAAGGCAGGTTTCTGCAATTTATTCACATTGTCATTAGGTGGCATTCCAGGGTTTCTCCTGAAGGGGACTCCTTAACACAGCTTCCATCAAATAGGACCACAAAATGTCCCCATCTTACTTAGGAGGTAAAAACTCTTGATTAAAATAGTTAAACTTGGGCAAATTTTACTCTTCATCCAAAGCGCTGATAGCCTTCAAGGAGGCCTTTGGAAAGAAAGACATTTCTATCATGTAGGGAATCTCTGTCCTTAATTCTTTTCTACTTCAATTCTGTTCTTACATGGGACACGAGATAACATCAGGGTCAGGTTGGTGTCCACTCATCCAAAGCGCTGATAGCCTTCAAGGAGGCCTTTGGAAAGAAAGACATTTCTATCATGTACGGAATCTCTGTCCTTAATTCTTTTCTACTTCAATTCTGTTCTTACATGGGACACGAGATAACATCAGGGTCGGGTTGGTGTCCAGAAGCACCTGACTCGTCCCTGCCGTCCTCCCACCTGTCTTCTAGTGCAGACAGAGAACCTTGTTTTTATTTGGCAGACCTGTGGAGAGCACCTCGCAGGGTTGGGCTCTGCGGGCCCCACGCAGAGGACAGAGAAACAGGCGACTGCCGTCTGGGCCTTCCTCACTGAGCAGGTTCAGCCCAGCAGCTGTCGCTCTGGCACTCCTCCCAGCAGCTGGTCGTTCTCTGGTTCCACCTCCTGGCCCACTGCTCTTCCTTTCTGTGTCCCCTTGGAGAGGAGAAAGGGAGGCGGTGCGGCAAGAGGGCCTCGCTGGGTCACCTCCCACACAGAGGGACTCCTGTGAAGCCCTGCCTCAGCGATCACTTGCAACACCGCGATTCTCTTCCTCTCTAAATATTTTTCCAATGACATCTTTCTGAAAACAAATAGAAAATCTGTTTTCTTTTAATTACTTCTTGAATGTGCCTGTTGGATTTGCATCAAACCCCAGGTTTCTAATTAAATCCTTCTTAGATGGTTCTCTTTAAAAGTTCCCTCACTAAAAGTGGCCAGATACCTAACTTAGAACCAGAGCATGTTGAAGCACAAAACAGAATAGAAACTTTGGCCCAGAACAAGCTGGCTTTGTTATCGGGCCCCTGGGAGGGGGCCCAGCCAGCCAGACCCTAGAGTCAAAGCTTTAGGAGGATACGTGGCTTCTGCCCCCTCAGCTTCCCAGTGTGCCTAGTGGCGGACTTCAGCTAAGATCATCAAAAGTATGTGAATCCAGCTTTATAAATTGTGATCATTGATCATAGTGGTTAGTGACAATGTAAACACTCACTTTAAAAAAAAACAAGATAGAAAATAAAAAATGAAGACAAATTCTGCCACCCTACTCTATATCCAATTATCTGTGACTCCCTGTGTTTTTTATGTCAAAGACCTCCTTGTATTGTGCTATCCAAACCCTTCCCAGCAGAGAAAAAAAAATAAAAAATGAAGACAAATTCTGCCACCCTACTCTATATCCAATTATCTGTGACTCCCTATGTTTTTTATGTCAAAGACCTCCTTGTATTGTGCTATCCAAACCCTTCCCAGCAGAGAAAATCCAAGTCTCCCATGGAGGGTGCCAGGGCCGACACAATTCAAGGAGGTGAGAAAGGCCACTTTTTTCCCCCCTCTAGCAATTTTGAGTGGTTTTAGCCTTTTGTGTCCATTTCTGGCTCTCTGGCTCTCCTCATCTGTAGGAACAAGTCATTGTCTTGTTGGTGGCTGATGGAAGTTGTCACCCAACTGGCATCAAAGCATGGGTGGCCCTATGCCTTCTCTCTATGTGGAGCTGGGTCTCCACAACAATATCTGAGTCGGGCAGGTGTGTGCCTGGCCTGCCTCTTCCTGACCTCAGACCTACTCCACTTTCTCTCTGCAGGTGAACGCCCAGGCCCTTACCAGTGCCTTCTCTCCACACACTAAGCCTTGGATTGGTCTGGCAGAAGCTCTGGGGACACTGATGCGAGCCTGGGCTGGATCTCCCAAGGGGACCATCCAGGTGGTAACACAGGGTGAGCCTGGATCTTGGTTGTGGTGGAGGATGAGCTAGGGACACTGCAGAGGGAGGGGAACAGAGGGGCATGGGCTTTTCTCCCGCTGGGTGTGTCTGCTGCAGGTCACAGAGCTAGTGAGAGACTTAGAGGTGACTTGGATGCTGCTCTGAATATAGCTCACTTACTGCTGAGGGTGGGGGTGATTTTCATAATTCATGCTTATGCGGTATTTTTAAGATGTACATGTTTTGGGTGCAAGAGAGACCTCCACAGGAGATGGAGTTTCATGCAAGAGCCGTAGAATGGGTGGAGGGAGTCCCAAATTAAGTAACAGGATGTTTGATTTTGGCTTTGACATTGTCACTTACCTGCTGCATGACTTTCTCTTCTTCACACAAAGTGAGCATCAGGGGGTGGATGCGCTGGATGAGGCAGTGGGGAAATTGGGTGCTCTGTGACACACCAAGGTGGGTTCATGGGCAAATCTTACAGTCCTCGGGGGTGTGTGCTCAGCCATGGAGTGGGAATGGGGGCAGAGCCCTCTGTCCACTCCTTGGGCTGCTGAGCAGGCTCTGGCCGCCTTTGTAGTAGATGCAACACCAGGCAGCCATGGCTGAGTGACCACCCTGTAGAGGCTTGTCCTCCCCCACTGACTGCCAGGGAGAGATTGCGGGGTAAAGTGGTTAAGCCCCGAGCACTGACAATACCAAGAAGGACAGAGCCCCACTGGCCCGGGTGCCCAGGCCCCGGAGGAAACCAGGCAGGGGACCGGGCAGCTGCTGCTTCAGTTGCTCCTTTCTGCTTTCACTTCCTGCGGCCGGCAAGGGTACTCAGACCCTCGCCAGGTAGGGGTGGGAGTGGGGAATTTTCTAAGCGTCCCTGGGAGAATGACAGGCAGGCCAGGGTGGCCAGTGGAGTAGGGCAGAGTTTTGAAGAGGAGTTTCTCAGGCTGGCTAAAGTGTCCTGGGCTCCCTGGCTGGCTCTGAGCCCTCTGGAGGAGAAGTGGAGCTGCCCAGGAACTGCAGACTGCGGATGGGGTCCCCAGGACAGCAAGGATCTCATAGCCCAGAGCTAGGGCCAGTGACCCCCTGCTCCCTTGTGCAGTGCTCAGCAAACGGGGACCTTATGGTGGTTGCTCTCTGTGCCAGGAACAGCCTTGAGGAATGCTGGAAACTGCCTAGGCCCTGCAGTCATTGTGGGCCTCCTGAAAGAAGCTTCCAAGCAGGCGGATGTGAACTTGGTGAACGCCAAGCTGCTGGTGAAAGAAGCTGGCCTTGATGTGCGCCCCCCATCCCCATACCCTCTGTCAGCACTGCTCTGCCCCCACATTTCCAGAGGCCATTTAACAATCCTACTCATTGGGCAAAGTCCTGGGTGCAAGTTCTGCCATTGACCCTGTCTGCCTGTGAGAGGCAGCTATAATGTCTTCATCTGCAAAGTGGAGATACTGCCTACCTCCAAGCCTGGCTCATGAAGACACTTTGTGCATAAGTGTTCTGAATGGGGAGTGGTAGCCATACCCTCATCTCACAGGCTGCATTGATTGGGGGGCTTGGGGGTGGCCCAGCGTGCGGCCTCCAGCCCTCTATCTAGTGCTCCTTGTACCACAGCACCCAAGTTCTTGATTAGCCTGCCAGCTCTGGAGCAGGTAGCACATCCTCTGCTGACTCTCATGGCTTCCCTTGGGTGGCTGCCCCTCTGGCTCCCTTTCTAGATCATAGTCTGTGTTTCTCAGCTGGGAGCGCTGGCAGAAGAGGCATAAAGCTGCCATGTCCCCACCCTCCCCCTACACCCGCACCCCAGTGAGGCCACAGAAGCAGTGTGTCAGAGGAGGAGGGTCAGCTGAGACCCCCCCCAGCACTGAACCCTCCCTCCCTCTCCCCAAACCCCAGCCTCCCCTCCAAGCCATCACCTGTGCCTGGCAGATCTCCCTTTGCTCCCCGTTAGGGATATCACTGATGGTCCCAGGAAGCTGATGTTCAGGGGCACTAGGCTTAGCCCATTTGCCCTCTCCCCCTGGCCCTGAGTTGCTGAGCCTACTGGCCAGATTGGAGCCTACAAATGGGTGGTGAGGCCAAGAGCGAGGGTGGGCAGGATGCCAGGAGGAGTGACTGCTCTTTCTGGCCTTCTCTGTGCAGGTCACTGCCTCCCACAGCCCTGCCACAACAGAGGAGCAGGGCTGCGGGGAATGCTTTCTGACCGTGGCCCTGGAAGGCGCCCCCTACCAGGCTGTGGGCTCAGTCCAGGGCACCACGCCTGTGCTGCAGGCGCTCAATGGAGCTGTCTTCACGCCAGAAGTGCCTCTCCGCAGGGGCCTGCCCCTGCTCATGTTTCGGGCTCAGCCCTCCAACCCTGCAATGCTGCCTACCATGCTTGGTGAGTAGGGCCCTGGAGGGCTGGCCAGTGCCCTTGTTGCAGGGTGGGATCTGCCCTGGGATTAGGCCCTGTAGACCTCCTGCCTCCTTCAGCCCCTCTCAAATTCTCAGGGCATCTCTGGGTCTGCACCATACCAAGGATCTGTCATTCCTGTTTCCAGAATGTTCAGGGGGTGAATACTGGGTTCAGAGAGGGAAGATGCCTTATCTAAGGTCACAGAGCATTGAGGCAGGGGTGGGACCAGAGCCTCTATCACTACCCACCATGTTAAGTGGACTGGACCACAGAGTTGTTCCCCAGGAGCTCAGGGCCACTGAGAGATGCCTTATCTAAGGTCACAGAGCATTGAGGCAGGGGTGGGACCAGAGCCTCTATCACTAACCCACCATGTTAAGTGGACTGGACCACAGAGTTGTTCCCCAGGAGCTCAGGGCCACTGAGGGCAGGTTTCCTTCTCCCTGCCCACAGGCCCTGGTGGCCAGCCTGGCTGCCACAGAGCCTGCCAGGACATCCCCTCCATTGGTCGTGGGTGTCTTGGCCCTGCCCCAGTTCCCTGGGGCCTAAGCTGCTGGGGTTTTGGAACACATCCTGGTATGGCAGATGGTGTGTCCCCAGACCCCGAAGGGCCTAATTTCACCACCTTTGTTAGTTGCCCAGGGCACTTTCCCCTGCTTTTCTCCCTTGCTGTTGGCCTGAATGAAACTGGCAATCAGCAAAAGTCAAGAGCTACTTATAGCTCTTCATGGCCCTGCTGTTCCCTTAATCTCAGCTCTGATTCCAAGGCCATTGTTCCCGCATTGCAACTTTATCACAGAAGCCCAGGACTTCCGACTCTGCTCCCAGCTGCTCACCCCTCCTCCCCATGCCCTATGCCAACCGGGGGTTTCTTCTGCTTGCAGGCCTCCTGGCAGAGGCAGGTGTGCGGCTGCTGTCCTACCAGACCTCACTGGTGTCAGATGGGGAGACCTGGCACGTTATGGGCATCTCCTCCCTGCTGCCCAACCTGGAAGCATGGAAGCAGCATGTGAACGAGGCCTTCCAGTTCCAGTTCTAACCCTGGGGCTCACTGGTCCCAGCCTCTGGGGCTTTTGTGAAGAAACCTGCCCACTGTGATCAAGAGGGAGAGGAGAGCCACATTCCTGGGGCTGGACACAGACTCGTCTAACCCTGCAGTACAGCATAACCATCTAATAAAGCGCCTACCCCAAACTCCCTGCATCTTTGTGTTGTCATTGTCCTGAAGAGCCACCAGAGGGCATCCACAGCAGCCCTGGGACTTGGTTTTGGTGACCGGAGAGTAGGGGGTGTGGAGGGAGACTGGGATGGGCAAATGGCCTGGGTGTGGGTGCTCTGAAGATGACCCTCTCTCATCTCTGCAACCCTCAGTGTTGCCCCCGCACCGGGCCGGGGACCGGCAACGGGATTGCAACCCTCAGCGTCGCCCCCATGCCTCGCTCAGCCAGTGAGCGGGAACCGGTCTGTATGTGGGATCCGAACCCTCGGGCAGGAGCGCCACCGCGCTTCCCAAGCGGCGCACTATCCAGTGCGCCACCGGGCCGGCCTGAACCGCTGCTTTCTTATAAGAGGATGCTGGAAAAAGCAGTGTCCTAATCCAAGGGGGGAAAATCCTCTAATGGAAAAATTTCCTGCTAGCTACTAGGTATCATTTTGGGGCGCAGGGGGGTCTGGAGGAGGTAAAAATTTAACCTGTTAACTTCTGCCCCTGTGTCATTTGTCCAGGTAACACTGGCAAGGTATGATCCAGGAGGTTTGATGAGCAGCTCCTGCTGGCTCTCCCTGTGCACGGCGTCTTCAGATCGGGGAAGTAGGCTGGAGGGAAGCTAGGTTTCACTATCTTAACTTGCCTTGTATCTGTGCTAGTACTTAGCAAGCAGCAGAAACAGAAGAGAACTGGAAAGGGAGAGAGGGAGAGTGTGGGATGAGTAACCCACAGGTCTGGCAGATTTAGGTGCGTGTCAGCTGGTGCACTTTTTGTGTGCTGGGTTCCAGGAAATACAGGAGTCATTTCCTCCTTCTCTCTGTTTAATTGCCATATATTAGCTTAGGACAAGATATAAAATTTTAAAATCCACAGGAAAACTTAAGAAAGAAAGATAAAACAGCACAAAAGTTTGACAATAATAAAGTTATAACAAATGATAGAAAAGTTTATCTGGATCTCAAAGGAGACAATGGATCTGCCATATTTCCGGAGGCCAGTGATTCAAGAAGAGTCCTCTCCATTACTCCATCTTGCTCTTTCATAAAGGACCCCTGGTCCGTAGTGCCATAAGCTGGTCTCAGCGACCACAGCAGGGAAAGGCAGGAGGGATCCTCTAAGAGCGGCCCCTCCCTTTACAGGGCCAATGCTTGTGGAGGCTACGGTGTCAAATTGATTTAGCCACTAAGAGTGGGATTTTTAAAATACTATTTATGGGCAGAAGCTCTGCTAGTGTACTTTTCCCAGGAACCACTTCATCGATCTGTAGAACTTAAAGAAACAAAAAGAAGAACATTCAATGAGTCTCATTCTGGGGATCTGACCCCCAGTACCTGCTCTTTGCTGAGGCATGGCTGTACAAAGGGGCTCTCCTAACTGCATCCCGAGGTCTGAGGTGCTCCCACTGCCTAGACACGTGAAAGACCTGTGCTCAGTGCTACAGGAGCCAAGGCCGGGGGTGGGCAGAGTCCCTGTTACATGCTTTGCCTGTGACACTAGAGCGGGCTGGGCAAGCTAGGGCAGTACAGAGACCCGTAAAGCTCCACAGCATGCTGCATTTACACAAAACCTTCATTTCAGCTAAAAATGCATTTTTGTTCATTGCTCACGTGATTGAGTAATCAGCATGAGAAAAGTACAAGATTCCCAGCTTTTCCCTTTGTAGGTTCAGTGCTGCCTAAGCACTTGTGAGAGGCTTGTTGATCATGGGAAGTAGGAAGCCTGATTTGGAAATTCTCCCTTGAAAACTCCCAAGTGTCTCTCTCTCTCTCTCTCTCTGCTTTTCATGACTGGACTAGCTTGACACATTCAACAGCCCTCTCTTTGCCACTGGTCTGCCCTTAAGAACTGTATTTCAAACGAACCAACTCCTTGGCAGTACCACAGTCTCGTGAGTCCGCTCCTGAGCCTGCCTTTCTCAGCTGCATCCTGCAGCCCTGGCCTGCCAGCTGTCCACCTCTCCTGGCCTCTAACATCCGGCGATAGCCCTTCAGCAGCTAGCGAGGAAGCCAGGCAACTGAGAATGTTCCAGTGGTCAGGGATGAACTGGGGGCTCCCTCACCTGCACTTTCTCTGCTTCCTCTTGTGCTGTTTTATCTGTATCTCCTTTATCCATTGACTTCTCATCTCTTTTGCCTGCTCCATACCCTGCCCTGGGCACCCCTTTTTACTGTTCTCCCTTCATCTACCAAAGATGGGGGAAAACAGAAAAATATAGAGGAAGTATTTAGGCACAAAGACTGTATTAATCGAGATTCAGGGGATATGAAAGAAATCCCTCCTCACTTTTCCACGTGCTTATCTTACCTATTTGGTAAACTGAAGGCAGATATCTAGGTCCATAAACTATAAGATTCTAATCCTCAATACTTGGTTTTCCTTTTAAATGTACCATAAAGAATTCTCCCATTTCTCCTCTCACCCCAACCCTCTTCCATTAAACTCTCTTCTCCTTACACCTGTCCCCACTAACTTCCCAAACCTCACTGCTTCTCCTCAGGGAAAAACATGCATGACATGAGAATTGCTATGCAGCCTTCTAGCCTGAAGCTCCCACCAGCTGAGGCTTCTGGCTCTAGCAGAACTCGCAATGACCCTGTGTCCTTATGAATCTGTCCCCAACACACTAGTGTGTCTCTTCTGAAGCGACTCATCTTTGTTACTGATCTCATCCTTTTGGGGTAATGAGCTCCACAGGTTCAGGTTCACAGCCTGCTTCCTCTTATGGGTGCTAATTTTGTTTCTATCAAGCTTCTAGGGGAGTTTCCCATCTTGAGCAGATCGAGTAAAAACTTCTGACTCTTTTTTGCACAGCCAAGATTTCAGAACATGCCCCTTCCCCGTTTTTTGCGTTTCTGAGTCAAAGAGCCCCAAGAGTTTTAATTGGTCCTCATGGTAACAAACTCCTTACCTCTGATCAGTTTAGAAGCTATGACCCTCTCTGGCCTGGTTATAGTAACAAGACCACATGTGTTACCCAGAGGATAACATCAGGGTTTTATGCCACCAGCATCCTTACCTCTGATCAGTTTAGAAGCTATGACCCTCTCTGGCCTGGTTATAGTAACAAGACCGCATGTGTTACCCAGAGGATAACATCAGGGTTTTATGCCACCAGCACTGCAAACTCTTACTCACCCTGTTTAGACGGGACGCCGGGCATACTTTCGACGATACAGCTCGTCCACTCGCTCCAGGTACCAAGTACCCGGGAAAAGGCTGTTTGTGTCACCAGGTGGTGAGAAATTCACTGTGGAATGAGAAAAAGAGACAATACTCACAAAGAGTTCTAGGGGCTTGGGGAAGAAAAAGTAGTGACAGGGATACCTACAACTTCATGGCGAAGCTCTCCTGGCTATGCTGGCAGCCAGGTCACCTATCGTATACGAGACTGAACAGTGGGCCAGCAGAGGAGCCAGAGAAGCAGCCATCTCGGATCCAGCACTTAAGGCCTGGCTATTATGAATTTTATTACAGGAGTATAACATTTTCTTATGGCAAACATGCCTTTTCTCCACTGAAATCTTCACCACATTCTTTTGGCAGTGCTACCAAGGTTGAGGCGTACCTCAGAGCTGTTTACTAATAGACAACCCCGTCCTAGTCTTAAGTTCTCTGGCTCTGGTTCATTGAAGCACTTCAGTGGTTGGTCCATTAATGTTCAAATTGGAGGTCCTACTTTTATTTTCATTGTTTTTAATTTGCTCTAACACACCTCCTGTTCCAGATGAGACCAGTGGCTACTAGGTCTAGGTTTTCCATAACATTCCCAATTCCCAATGTTTTTTCTCCTTTTCAGACCACACTGCTAACCATGTGCCCCAAGCTTTGCTTGCAAATATATAGTTACCATGGTTTTAAAATCACCGTCTGGTCTCTTCAGTACTACCTGGGGCTTTTGTTTCCTTTTCATTTGCTGCTTTTTTGGATAATATTTTGTTTCTATGTTTGGTGGAGAAAGGGTGCAAAAGGGAGGAGAAAGTAATATTTGTTGGTAACTTGTATGTGTACAATAATTCATTAAATCTATTTGGAAATCCCTTGTATAATTTTAGAAATGAGACAACCGAGAAAAGTTCAATTGTTTTTCCAAAGACAAACAGCTGGTAAGTGGCACAGCTCAGGTTTAGATTTGGATATTTAGCTCTGAAGTCTGGGCTCTTTCAACAGTTGCACTGACAGCATTTTCAAAGACTGTACTTCTGGCTGTCATGGGACTATATTGTCTGGTGTCGTGTTCCAGACGGTTGGCTACAGTCTATACTGGGAAGCTACATGCTTCCTCCTACCTCTTCCCAACTCTGCCTTCTGCTTTCCCACCCAGTTCTTATCCCTTTCAACCCAAAAGAAACTTCTTCCAATCATACCTCATAGATGTCTTGACCTAGCTCACTATATTCTAGATGTCTCATGAATCCCTAGCTCCCGCTACTGGCATGGAATCTGAGATGAATTACCTTCACCTCCCCTCTTCCTGTCCTTTTTCTTACCCTTGTGGAAGAATTGCTCTCTTTGGTCCATTATTTCTGTGAACTCTTCAGGGGACATACGCTTCCGGGAGGCGAGGCGTTTTGGCAGGTCTGATACACTAGATACCAGCTTCTCAAGTGGGGAGCCTGGGAAACAAAAGTAAGATTGTTAAACCTGCCTCATCGTCCTTATCACTACTGCCCATCGAGAGTCCAGCAAAGAGCCAGGTTCTTTGGGAGCTCACGCCCTGGGGGAAAGTGCCCTGCGTGGCGCTTAGAACACCAAGCAATGGAACGCAAACATAAATGTTAGCAAAACGTGCAGGCAGACGCACTCTTCTAGTCAAGGTATGTCCCACGTACTGCTTAGATGCGTGTCCTTGATCACATCAATCATAAAATAAGCAACAAATACTGGATATCTCAAATCCATCAACTTTTCTTTAATCAGGACAACCAAATCCCCATTACCTCTTGCCTGGGCTATTTGCTGGAACACTCTAACTGGTCTCTCCATATTCTCCACTGTTCTTCTTCAACCTAGTCTCTAAGTAGTACCAGGGAAGTGCTTTAAATACATAAATTAGACAAACTTACTCCACTGCTTAAATCCCTTCAGCATTCTTCTGTGCTCTTACTCACAACACGATTCTGTCAGGATGGCAGCCTCGGTAGTGGCAAGGCAGAAGGTGGTTCTTTTACCAGATGAATATTGTCAGGAGCACCTGATAGAAAGATGAGACTCACCTGGAGAAGCATCCTGGGACACTCGCAATGAAAAAAAACTTGCTGCCAAGCCAGAGCCATAAGAGAAGGCACCAATTCTGGAGCCAGCCAGGTCTTGGGCAGAATGGCTGCAGGGAAAGGAATCAAAACCCAAACCACATCAGTATTATATTCTGCATTTCAAATAAAGCACCAACCCACCAGCCCAACATTGTCCCTGTCCACCTCATGCAACTGAAAATGGGTTCCGGGCACTCCACATAAAGAAGGATTTTTGGTAGACAGCGACAGGCCCAGGAGTAGGAAACTTTGCCAAAAGGAGAGTAGCTAAAATTCAAGATATATAAGGCAAAGCAAGCACAACAGAATTTCAGGGTGCAAAGGCAACTGCTTCCCACTCAGGAGGACAAGATGAGCTCAGTGAATTCTGGAGGTGCCTCCAAGGGGAGGTCAGACCACTGGACTCACCCTCCAGGCCCGCATATTGTTGTCTGGTAACAGTTCAGCAATCCTAACTTTTTGATCATCCCCATCAGTAATAATTTGAACAAATCCACCCATAAGTATTTTTTCCTATGTTATATATGTTAAATAAAATCCTTATAAAACCACAAAATAAAAAATCAATAGAAATAGCAATTAACATTTGAGCACCTGCTAAGCATTGCTGTTTTAATTGTTTAAGACACTTAATGCTCATCAAAAGAAGGCAGATATTGTTATTGCACATATTTTACAGATGGGGAAAATGAGGCACATGGATGTTATAAGTATTTTTCCAAGGTCGAAGCTAATTAAGCGGTAAAGAGATCTGAGCCAAGATTGTAGGCTCTAAAGCTAAACTTTCTTAACCACCATGTTCTACTAAGTACAGAGATTTAAATAGATGAGACACACACACACACACAAATATGCACACAATTTTACTACTTTCTTGCTGTGCCCAAATAGATCCTGCCCATGCCCTGAAATCCATGTCAGGAGACCCGTGTTTAATACAGATAGTAAATCTGCCTTCATCTTCCTTCCTTCCCTCCCTGCCTCCTCCCTCTCTTCCTTTCTTTTAAAATTCTGAGCCAGAGAGAAAAACCAAGCTTGGTTGGCCTCTCAGACCAAGGCGTGGGGGTGTGGAAGAGGGGGGGCCGGACGCAGCACTCACTGACACAGAAGCGAGGCCAGGCACCCATACAGGGAGGAGGTGTATGTGTTTCCATTGTGCGTGGAGAGGTAAAGGGAGGCCTTGGTTTTCTTGTTGAACATGTCCAGAGAGGCCTTTAGAGCTGCTTTATCCACGTCCTTGTTGGTGTAGGTGTCTTCCAGCTTTAGTCCCCTGTGAGGCCGTCAGAGGTGGCCAAGAGAGAGGCCAAGGAAGGTGGGAATAAGGGGGAAAAGTAACAGCTTCTAGAAAGAAAACTTTCGGGCACGTGTTTTTATTACAATATTTGGAAATGCAGAAAAGCATAAAGAAAAACACGCCACTAATAGTCCTACCATTCAGAGATAGAAATTTTTCTTGTGGCATCCATCCCTACTTTCGTATAGTTTATTAGAGAATTAGAAATAAAATCATACCATGCATTCTGTTTAGCATACTTTCTTAACTTAGAATAGATGACACATGGAGGGCCCTGTGCAGAAAATAACCCATCGCCCATGTGAGGACTCGGTGTCATTTCTGCTGTGCTGGAGGAGATGACACATGGAGGGCCCTGTGCAGAAAATAACCCATCGCCCATGTGAGGACTCGGTGTCATTTCTGCTGTGCTGGAGGAGATGACACATGGAGGGCCCTGTGCAGAAAATAACCCATCGCCCATGTGAGGACTCGGTGTCATTTCTGCTGTGCTGGAGGAGATGACACATGGAGGGCCCTGTGCAGAAAATAACCCATCGCCCATGTGAGGACTCGGTGTCATTTCTGCTGTGCTGGAGGACTGCCCTTTATTCCCACAGGAATGCTGGTGTCCAGACTCAAGGTGTGAGGGGGCCTCCTCCTTGTCACACCTCACCAGCCCCTAGGTTCCCTATGAAGAGGACTCACCTGAAAGCCTCTAGCCCCTTATATAAGCTGTTTTGCGTGTCGCTGCTGGCTGACAGGAAGTCATTGAACATCAGGCGAGCCAGAGATTTCTGGACCATCTTGCAAAAGGGCGTGTGAAAGATCATAAACTGTAAATCGTCCAGGGTGAAAGGTCGATCGATGCCGGCTGGAAGAGGAAATTTGAAGGCAAGGGTGTGGCGTGTAGATGAGCCATATAGACCCACTCTCTGAGGTCCAACTGTGCTGAGGGACCCTAGGCCTCCCAGAGAGCTAGTCCCACCTCCAGCAAACACACATAAGGTTTGTTCATTCATTTCACACACATTTACTAAGCAGCCTCTACGTATAAGGAAAGAAGGGCAATCGATGAACATCTTTGTATCTACTCTTGCCATCCTCTATGGCAGATGCTTTCTG
The DNA here is from genome assembly GCF_000696425.1 of Galeopterus variegatus. NCBI lineage: Eukaryota > Metazoa > Chordata > Mammalia > Dermoptera > Cynocephalidae > Galeopterus > Galeopterus variegatus. The sequence continues at coordinate 79,205 of NW_007737666.1, read as the reverse complement.
CAAATCAGCCTTGCATTGTATTATTTTTCTCCATTTTCCAGAGGAGGATGCAGAATCTCCAGAATATGGGCTGGCCCGGTGGCGCACTGCTACAGTGCGCCACTTGGGAGTGCGGCGGCGCTCCCGCCGAGGGTTCGGATCCCACATACAGACTGGTTCCCGCTCACTGGCTGAGCGAGGTGCGGGCACAACACCGAGGGTTGCGATCCCGTTGCAGGTCACGACAAAAAGGAAAAAAAAAAAAAAGAATCTCCAGAATATTAAGTTATGGTCCAAGGTCACCCAACTTGAAAAAGCCTGGCTTTGGATTTCAGCTCAGATGTCTGTGCCTCCACACTATGGACTGTCTCTCACTCTGAAGAGGAGGACAATGCAACCTGTGCCTTTAGGGACACTCACAATTTAGTGCTGTGATCCAAAGCAGCATCCGTCAAATTCTATGTGAGCATAAGGAGTAAAATTAAAATGCCATATGAATTCAGAGGAGGCGAGAGTAATTAGACAATAGCAATTTTACAGTGGACAGGCAGAGGCAGAGAGGTCCAGTAGACTCCTTACCCATAGGATCGCCTCTGGAAGGTGATGTCCTGCCCAGTGCAGTGGAAAAGAGCAAGAAGTGGCTCCTTATACCACCCTAATATTTATTTGCTTCTTTTTTGATTGTGAAAGCTGTATACATTTTTTAGCAGAGAAATTCAGAAACTAAAGGTGGAAATAAAATCAACTTGTAACACCACTATCCAGAAAAAAAAATCACTGATAACACTTTAGCATACGAGAAATGTAGGTAAGATTTTTCAACATCAACCAGACTTTAAAAGGTAGCGAACTATATAAGCCGAGAGTTAATCATGCCTGGCTTAAACAGAAACAAATCCCAACCTCCGTAGTAGTTACCCTACCTCACAACAGTATCTCCCCATGTGGCTGACACCAGCTGGTTGTATACTGGTGGCTCTGGCCCTGGATTGTTTACTTTATTTCATTTAGCTCAAGTTACGGGAAATTTTATACTTGAATTTGAATGGCATGCAAATGGATTTTAGCATAGATCCAGGGAAGAGTGTAAGAGGGAGACATGAACCAATTTTCCTGATATCTTTTTCAGGGAAGGAGATTAGAGACCTTGTCTTAAGCTTTTAGTTACAAAGTCTTGGCCCAAATAAATAGAGCTCCCACTTTTTTCCCTCCGAATCCCATACCTTGCTTCCACTGCTTCTGGATTTTTTGGCGGTATAATGTGTAACATCGGTCCAAGGCCCGTAAGTAGCACTGGATAGAAAGCTTCCCGTCCACCAATGGGTACTCTGAAGCCACATTTGGTTTATAGAAGTCATATGCGTTCTCCATGTGGGTACTCCTAAGCCCTGGAAAGGCACACAGAGGGTTTCAGGGACTACGCAAGCAGCCCACCTCAAGCAGAAGGGATGGGAGAACCATGGAGAAAGAGCTTCCTGGTTTGTATCTGTGTCCAAGCCCAAGCCCAACTCCACATCTCTCACATAGTCAAAAGGAGTTGTATAGAGTTTTGGTATTACATAGGTGAGAATTATATTTCCCTTTATGCACTTATGTGGGCTTAGCAAAACCTGAAATAGAAGACAAAACCCTCAAAGGAAAGACTTTCACTTTTTACCCAGGTATCTTTCTTCATCTTGAATTGCCACTTTAGTTTCCTAGGGCTCCGCATCAATACCTGTGCCGCTCATTCCATGCATTATTATTCCAGTGCGCGATGATGCAGGAGAGGAGACCTGACTTTCCTCTTCCCTTCTTCCCTACCCTCTGCTCCCCAGACCAGCCTTTAGGAGGCAAGCGATACCATCGCAACCCCCTACCTCAGCCCTGAGTAAGCAGTGGGTATGCCAATTTGGATTAGGAGCTATGTATTTGGCTATGCCACGCACAGCCTCTTGGTAACGGTTGACTACAAACCTCGTTCCAGGACCAGAGGGGCCTTGGGCCCAACCAGCATTGCCACAGCTCCAGCCCCACCTGTGGGACGTGCATTACCATTGGGATAGACTGCAATGTCACCACAGACCACCATTGCATAGCGACCTGTAAAGAGAGACAAGAAAGATGTACCATCACTACCATTGGTTGAATGTATTGGTGGTGGTAATGGAGATAGGGATTGCTAAAAAGGAAGTAATACAAGTACCAAGCAGGAGAAACACTGTTAGAAGACATTTGATGACAGAATGTCATCACATTGATGACATTTGATGACATGCGTGGAATGAGTGGAACATGTCGTATCAATGGAACCCTTAACTGTGAGGTCATACAGGGCAGTTGAAAAACCACTATTGGGATTGCGCCGTCTTGCTGCATGAACAGAGAACACTGTTAAATGCCTCTCGGCCTCTTTTTAAAAGCAAAAGACATTGTACTAAATAATCTCTAAGGTCCCCGTCAACATTAAGACTTTGTAATTATTTTTATAATTGTTTGTTATGATTTCTAAGGTTTTTAATCCTAGCTTCAAACTTCGTAAGTATAGAGTGCCTTGACTGCCAAGGTACTGCTGTTCCACATCTCTGTGGATTCTTTTATTCAGTCCTCTTGCCAGCCACACAGGCAGCCAGGCAAATAAACCTGAAGCTCAAAGAGGTTAGGGACATGTCAACAATTATTGACAGAGCTAGGGTTTCTAAATCTCATCTTGTACTTCTTCCCTCGAACCTTTTCTTGCCATCACAACTTCAGTCCTCTTGCCAGCCACACAGGCAGCCAGGCAAATAAACCTGAAGCTCAAAGAGGTTAAGGGACATGTCAACAATTATTGACAGAGCTAGGGTTTCTAAATCTCATCTTGTACTTCTTCCCTCGAGCCTTTTCTTGCCATCACAACGGGGGTTATTCCTACAATACAGCACTGAGGAAAGACATGAGTAATGTACAAAGTAATGTTAATACATTAAATAAAAAGAAACCTCCTAGGAGCCAAGCAAGGGATAAAGACTAGAAAAACTCTGTAATAGTCTATCCTGTGTTTCTCTCTGCCTGTTTCTACCAGGCTGTTTTCCCTATAACATCTAAACTTGTATAAATCTTTCAACATTGCCAGTGTGTCTCTCAGAGACTTAGGAGATGTTTAAGAGAAACATACAGTAAAATAGGAAATGTATTGGATTTGGTTTGGTGTCTTGTCTCTGCCACTCATTACGTGTAAGATATCAGATCTTCCATTTTCTCATCTATAAATTAGGTACAATGCCCATTTCCTAGTCATTGCAAGGACTAAATGAATGACTATGTGAACATGCTACATAAATAACTGTGTAAAGCTATACAAGTCTAAATGTTTACTATCACTGTGTTTGTTGGATAATAGCAACAGCTATGTAAATAAGTTGGCCTTCTCTCCCTGGAGGAAGCCACCTGGGGAACGGAGAAACAAAACTAATAGAATTCACCTCCAACTCCGGCTCCTTTCTTACATAAGGCCCCTGGCAGCACGTACCATCCCAGGAGCTGGACTCCATCCAGTTGGCAGCATTGAAGAGGGAGGCAGTGCCACCATAGCAGGCATTGGTGGTATCTATGCCCTCGATGTCAGTGTTGCCTGAATCCTGAAAGAGTTCCATGAGCACTGTTTTGACAGCCTTGGACTTGTCAATGATGGTCTCAGTGCCCACTTCCAGCCGGCCCACGGAGTCCCATGGGAGCTGTGTGCGCTCCATTAGCTTTTGCACCACTGTCAGGCACAGGGAGTTGATGTCCTCCTGGACCGAGCAGAAGCCCATATGGGTTTGGCCCAAGCCCTCTGTGTACTTCCCTGCTTCCACATTGTTATACTTCTCCAGGTCAGTTTGGTCCACATATTGAGCTGGGAAGTAGACCTCCATGGCAAGGATGCCCACATCTTTTGGCCAAGTATCTGTTTTGGCCAGGGGAACAGCACAGACTGTAGAAAACCTGTGATGGAGATAACAATTATGATCCCACTAATGGTTTGTAGTTAGTTTCCTCAAAAGACAGTAATGCAACAAACATTTAATTCATTTTTTATATATTTTGAAGCTATGTTATCAGATGACTACAAATTTACTGTTGTTATATCTTTCTGTTGAATTGACCCTTTTATTCTTATTAAACATCTCTTTTTATCTTTGTATCACTCTTGCCATAAAGTCTACTTTTCCCGATTACTGTTTGTGCGGTATATCTTCTTCTGTCCTTTTATACTTTTAACCTCTCAAAGTCTTTATATTTAACATGTGTCTATTGTAAATAGTATATAGTTGAGCCTTTTAAAAACTTTTAGCAAGTCTTACAATAGCAATGTTTTAGTTGGAGTATTTAGTCCTTTATATTTATTGTAATTACTGATGTAGTTGGAATTAAGTCTATCATCTCGCTGTTTGTTTCTGTTTGTCTCATATGTTCTTTGTTCCTTTATTCCTCGGTTCCTATATTGTTTTTGATTAAGCAAATATTTACTATTCCATTTTATCCCCTCTTTTTCTTTTAGAGGTTACTCTAGAGATTACAATGTGCATACTTGTCTTATTGTAGTCTAACTTGAATTAATACTTCTATTACTTTCTGAACAGTGCAAAACCTTACTTTACGTTAACTGCATTTACTCCCCTGCATCTCTTTGAGCTATTATTGTCATGTACTTTACTTCTATATATGAGGGTATGTCAAAAAATTTATGGAAAGATTCATATTATCTTTTAATTCCATGTTTCCATGAACTTTTTGAAGTACCCTCATATGTTATTAACCCTTATAGGGCATAATTTTTAAGATTTCACTCAGTTTGAAAGTGTACCCATTAGCCTCCTTCTTTCTTTTTCCTTCTTTTTTTTTTTTTTTTCTTTACTTTTTAAGGAAGTTTTCTGCTTGATTCCGTCCTATCTGCTTTTTCTGATTGGGCCTCCCAGTATTAAATGAGCCCACCCAACACAGAGCTGACCCAGAAATCCAACAGTACACAAGGCACGTTTTGTGCCAACAAAGAGGGCACAGCCTAATGGAGAAGGCAGACGTTTTTACAGCTGAATACATAGTAGAAGAAGCAAACCTGTGGAACACAGAGGGCAGAGAGAGCAATTCTACATGGGGGCAAAGAGAAAGTAAGTGGGGGAGGGGTCAGTAGACGAGGAAAAAGATCATCTGCTTCTTTTCTGGACCCATCCAGTTCTCTTGAACCCTGACCCTTATACCTCTGGTGAAAATCTGGAGTTTCTCCTTCTATCTACAAGTACAGAGCTCATCAAGTCCACCTCCCACATGCTCTCATATGAAAGTACCTAAAATCTGGTCACTTTCATGACATTCTTCATTTTATAGATGGTGAAATCAAGGCACGTGCTTGTGAAGTGATGTACTCAGAGCAACTTCATCATTTTTCATGTGTTAGAAATATTGTTTCTTCACTGCCTTGAGTGTCAGGCTTATAAATTTAGTTCCATGCCACAGGAGCTATGACTCAGATTGAATGTATCTATCAATCATCTTCAGGATTCTGGGCTTCTGGTAGCCCCATTTCTCCCATCAGGAAGGTCATCTTTAAAGACTGTGTGAGGCAAAAGTGGATCGTGTGATTACAGAAAAGTGAGGCAAAGTGATTGTTATCAGTATCTTAGAAGAGAGTTTTGGAGTTTGTTTATCTGCCCTATTTATTTGGTGCCCTCCAAATAACTGGAGTTTGTACTGTCAAATATTTATAGAGAAGCTTCCCCAGTATCTAGGAGCTAATAGTTAGCTAGCACATGGTCTTGCCAGCTTGGCTGGCTTTCCCCACAGCCTAATTTTCTCTCTGCCTTCTTTAGGCTGACTCCCTCCCTCTCTTCCCAGTTTGAAATCTAAGGTTGCAAGGAGAGGTTCCAAGAGCCAGTCGCTTGGTAAATGTCTGGGTAGTGGGCTATTTTGGGAAACAGATTCCAGAGCCTTGAAGAAAGTTAGCTTGTAGAGACTTTCAGAAGCATCAGACCACTGTAGTTAAGAACATTCTTCTAATCCTGTGTTTTCTCTATTTCTTTTCTGGACCTGTCCACTTCTCTTGAACCCTGACTCTTAGTACTCCTAGTGAAATCTGGAGTTTCTCCTTCTACCTACAAGTACAGAGCTCACCAAGACTGCCTCCCACATGCTCCCATATGAAAGTACCTAAAATCTGGTCACTTTCATGACATTGCTCATTTTATAGATGGTGATATCTATAAAACGACTTTATTTAATTTAAAATCAGTTTTGTTCTGGTGTTGCCTTGCTCAAGAACATGCGCCAAGCTTTATTTCTTTACTTCATCTTGCTTCCTTCCCTGTGTTTCACATTGACTATTACATTCCAGGCTCTGTGCTGGGGAGGGACTGTGGGGTGAAGGGGTTGGACAAAGAAAAGAGAGCAAGGTTCTTGAGAACTGCCTTGACCAGTGGGAGGAATGAGATAAGCACTTCCATAACCCCACTGCAAGGCAGAATGTGATAAGGGCCACAGGAGGGATATGGGCAAACTCCCACAGGAGTTCAAAGGAAGCACAGATTTCCACGGGTGGGGGATCAGGAAAGGCTTCATGGAAGAGGCTGCATTTGAGACCAGACTTGTTGGACGAGGGAGCTTCTGATAAAGAATTGGAGGGGGATGAAGGGGCAGTGGCCGCGGTGGGGGTTATTGAACAGGCTAGGGAACCTGGGGAAGAAGGTGTGTAGGGGAGCAGGAAGACAATGTGTGAGAAAAATAGAAAGTGGACGGCATGATTCTTACTTAATTTTAGAGGCAGCAAAGCAGATGCCCAGCTGGGAGTAGCTCCTAGGTTGGGCTGAGAGCTGACACAGTTTGGATTAGAGGGGATAGGTATACAGAGAAAAGGTGACCCATAAAGAGCATTCTTAACATCATTTCAGCCACGCATAGTGGAATCAGCTGTGAGTACACCCAAAGGGAAATGTGAATGATGATTCCAAGAGTTTGAGCCAAAGAAGTCAGAATGCTGGTGAGGACTGAAGTTTGTCTCTTGGCTGCTTGCCAGCTGTTGCTTATTGAAACAAACAAACCCACGTCAATCCCTTCCTTACAAATACAGAAATGGACTAAACTCCAAGCTGGAACATTTGACCTGTACGCATCAGTTTGGCAGGGTATGGGGAGACTGTAGACGATGGTAGAGTTATGAAGAAATTTAAGCTAGTAAGTATCACCCCTACCCCCACATTTATACACCCAGTCTCCCTGGGAACCAGGCAAGGGAAGACACTAGATCAAAACTATCTCTCTAAGGGCCGGCCCATGGCTCACTTGGGAGAGTGTGGTGCTGATAACACCAAGGCCACGGGGGAGAGCGTGGTGCTGACTGCACCAAGTCAAGGGTTAAGATCCCCTTGCTGGTCATCTTTTTTTAAAAAAAAACAAAACAAACCTGTCTCTCTAAGTCTTCAGTATTCATAGAATGCAGAGTGAAACTGGAAGGAAAGAAAGGGCTAGTCTTTAGCTGTAGTGGATGGTTTAGGGACTGGACACTGACACACAGGAGGCTGGGAGCCCAAGGCACTAACAATAGCTGTGTTACCATCACCACGGGGAGACTGCGAGCACGTGGACCACATGAGGGGGTGTTTACAGAGAAAAGGAGCGTGTGTTCTTCTTGCACATGCACACACACATTCTTATCTTTACATTTCATTTCCCTCTTTCATAAAATGGGAGCACAGGGGAAACACAGCTTCTTTTCATCGTTTTATATCAGATCTTTGGCACAGAATCCTGAGGGTGTCGGCAGGGGCTGGGGGTAAAGGTGAGGAGAGAGCTGCAGGCCCTGGTACTGATATTTCTACTGCTTTGTGCAGCTGGAGGAGTAAAAGATGCCGTTGTTCACAAACACAACATGTGTCAGACCTTTGGGATCTCCAATTCTAAATCCAAAAGGGAATGTCTGTTTAGAGATAAGGTAACTGAAACCCTGAGAAGTTAATTAGCCTGCCTAAGGCCGCACATAAGCCTTGCCAATTTTTGAGCGGGATTCCAGTGAGATTTTCCCTGCAGCAGGCCCTCTGGTTCTATGATGCTTCTCAAAGCATGACCTGCACAGATCCTGGAACAATGCAACTCACCTTTGGTGGGCTGCTGGGAGCAGGCAAGCAGGCGTGAAGGAAGCTTCCTGCATCACTCTTCCCACTTGCAGCACTCGTTTCACTGGACTCAACAGCCGCTGCATCTTCCCAGGAGCAAACAGAAAGCCAGCAGTTCACAGCCCTTGGGAGAAATGCCCAATGTTGCCAGGTTGGGCTTTATAGAGCCCTGAGATTATGTCTTACTGAGTGTATCACCAAATCCTTCTATAGTAAAATAATTTTAAAATGTCTATTCTCAGTGTTTTACATCCTTACTTCTCATCTGTCCTTAATTGACCATTTAGGCTTTTGTCTTCAGCACTCCATTGAAATCTTCTTATCGAGGCCACCAGTGATTTCCTCTTCAGGAAGTAAGACTGGGCAAAGACTTTAAGAATATTACCCCAAAAGCACGGGCAACACAAGGAAAAATAAACAAATGGGATTATATCAAGCTGCAAAGCTTCTGCACAGCAAAAGAAATAATTAACAGAGTGAAAAGACAACCTACAGAGTGGGGAAAAATATTTACAAACTATGCATCTGACAAAGGATTAATATCCAGAATATACAAGAAACTCAAACAACTTAGTAAAAAAATAAATAACCCAGTTAAAAAATGGGCAAAGGAGCTGAATAGGTATTTCTCAAAGGAAGATATACAAATGGCCAACAGACACATGAAAAAAATGCTCAACATCACTCAGCATCAGGGAAATGCAAATCAAAACAACATATCATCTCACCCTAGTTAGACTGTTATTAAAAAGATGGAGAACAACAAATGCTGATGGAGATGTGTAGAAAGGGGAATGCTGTTACACTTTTGGTGGGACTGTAAATTGGTGCAGCCAAATGGAAAACAGTATGGAGTTTCCTCAAACAACTTCAGATAGAACTGCCATATGATCCATTAATTCCACTTCTAGAAATATACGCAAAGGAATGGAAAGCATCATGTTGAAGGGATACCTGCACCCCCATTTTTATTGCAGCTCTATTTACAACAGCTAAGAGTTGGAACCAACCTAAATCTCCACTGTCAGATGACTGGATAATGAAAATGTATACACAATGGAATACTACCCTGCCCACGAAAAAGAATGAAATATTGCCATTTGCAGCAAGATGGATGAACTTGGAGAAAATCATGTTAAGTGCAATAAGCCAGGCACAGAAAGAGAAATACTGTACATCCTCACTCATAAGTGGGAGCTAAAAAATAAACATATAAATAAAAGAAAGAAAGAAAGAGACAACAGTCACAATAATATGTTGAACTTTCAAACGGAGAGCTGAAGTTACTAAAGGTGGGAGAGGGGAAGCAGGAGAAAGGGAAGAATTGGTAAAGAGCCACAGAAAGTGATGACATTGTATATTGTTGAATATATAATATTCTGATTTAAGCATCACATGTTTCACACTTATTGATATTCAACTCTGTAACCCACAGATATGTGCAATCAACTACATTACAATAAAAATAAAAATTAAAGGAAAAAAAGTCCCCAGTGATTTCCTTATTGCTAAATCCAAAGGTTGGTCCTGAACGTCCAGTTTACTAGACCTCTCAGGAGCAAATGGCAAGGTTTCTCTCCTTCCCTCTCAAAGCACTTTTTTCACTTAGCCTATAAGACCTGACAGTCATGCAGTTTTCCTCCAAATCACTGGCCCATCCTCAAAGCTGCTTCTCTTGCTGATCCAGGTAGTCCCTATACTCCCTACTTTACTAAGAAAATGGGTGGAATAAAACAGGAACATTAGGCTCTTACACAAATGTTCACACATAATGGATTATGAACACATAATGGATCTGTCTGATAAAATTGAAGACCAGAAACATCTAATCTAATACAAACTTTATTTAGCATATATAACAGATTAAAAACCATGATAAGCACTGGGAGTACTGATAGATGGATCAGCTTTATTCCTTTTTCTCTTTTAAACTGGCATATGCTAAGCAATTGCAGTGTGCCAGGCACTGTGCCAAGCATTTTGTGTGCATTACCTCATTTAATGCTCACAACTGTTTGAAGTTGGTACTGTTGTTATGCCTATCTATTTTACAGACAAGAAAAACTGAAGTTTAGGAAGATTATATAACTAACTATGGTTTTAGACCTAATAAGTGGTGGATATGAGCTTAAATTCCAAGTGGCTGGCTCTACACATAATCGGAGTCAATTGTGAACCATTTCTAACCTAAAAAAGTGGCAATTTCATGTGGTTCAACATAACATTAAGTTGTTCCTCTGGAATAAGGGAAACTTGTAGATTGAGGAAATACTAGAAATGAATTATGTAAAGTATAAATTGGGGAATATAATAGTAAACCACCACCACGTGGTAGTTTTCACAGTGAAGGAAATTTAGTTGACTTGGTCAAGTAATTGTACTCAAGTACAGTCAACTAGTTGGTGAAAGAAAGTGAGCCTAGATGCCGGATACCATTCAAGCTTTATTAAAGAAAGAAATTTGCTGGGCTACACTCAAAATGGAGCACAGCTCAGGGCTGCCCTGAAAATGGGGGACAGCACCAGGTATGGGGGTGGTAGAGCTTATATAGTGTGCCAAGGGCTGGCTGATACCATCAAGGAGGGTCATTACGCTAATGTGGATCGGGGTGGAGAACTGTGTCCTTGCGGAAGCAGAAGGAGGTTCTGTTTATGTCTGGAGGTTTCTCGTAAAGGGAATGGGGAAGGGGCTTTGTGCTGGAGTGGAAGACGAGGCCGTTGGCTATTTTGCGCTCATTGTGTGCATGGATCGGGGTGGAGAACTGTGTCCTTGCGGAAGCAGAAGGAGGTTCTGTTTATGTCTGGAGGCTTCTTGTAAAGGGAATGGGGAAGGGGCTTTGTGCTGGAGTGGAAGACGAGGCCGTTGGCTATTTTGCGCTCATTGTGTGCATAATGGTGCCAGTCACGTCCAAAATCCATCAGTTGGTTTTTCTGTTAAGTGCCCAAAGTGTTGAAGGGAGATCACAACATTTGTGACTAAAGACACCACTACTTTCCAAACACTTAAATAAACCCACATTTTGATACTTCTTAATTAAAGACAGACATTTTTGCTTTTCCTTTGAGATTTTTGGGATCCTTCAACTCCAAGAATGCAATTTTTCACCTGGAGCATTAATATAAGGTAGGAGTCATCAGAAATGTGTGTTAGGTGCTAAACACTAAGAATCAGAGAAATTGATAATTAGGGATTAAAAAGGTTTAGACACCTAGGGTGAGGTCTTGCAAAAGCAATGTTTGTTTTTTAAGCAATTCTGCCAAGAGAGCTGTTTTAGAAGAGCAAAATTATAAACAAGGTTCTCAGGCACTCAGATTTGCCCCTTTTAGCCCATGTAAAGTCTGCATTTCTCCTACAACAGAAACCCACAGTTCTCCTTTCAACAAATGCTCTGAAAATGCATTTACCTAAGGTTTCCATGATAGATATACTGAAGCGATTCCCTCCCACACAAATTTGTACATTATACCTCAACCTAAAGGAAAAGAGCTTTCAGAATTCTAGGCATCAAAATTGGGTAAGTAAGCTATTTCTATGGAAAGTCTAGACGTAAAAAGAAGTCTTTGTGTTTTTGGAAATGCACCCTGTTTATCCAATAATACAAATACAGTACAAGCATGTCTGTCTAGTGCTTTATCAGTTTTCAGGTGCTCTCACATGCAATATGTACTCCCAACAGTTCTATGGACTTTACCTGAATTATTAGCTCCATTCGGAAGATATGGAAATTGAGGCTTTGAGAGACTAAATGACCTGGCTTGTGGGTATGTGATTAGTAAGTAACAATGGCTGGGAGTGGATATCACTGCTGTAGCTCCAAATCTAGGGCTCTTTTACTGCATCTACATGTGGATTCTGCTGTGGAAGGGGAAGAGCCAAAGCTGTTTGTGATTCTATTGTTGGTTAGCCCAATCTCTTATTTGCCAGGTCTTGCCTTTTGTGATTGCCTGGGGTGATATTCAGACATTTGATTCCAAAGCCTCCAGAGTTTGGTGAGGAAGGAATACTGAACCCTGCGGGCGGTGTATATAGATTCCTATCTAAGTAGGTGAGAAGTCCTGAGCAAAGTAGGGGAAAGGGCATGGAGTCTGATGAAATTTCTCAGAAGAGAAACAATGAGCACTGGTGTTTTGCTCTTTCTCATTTCGCCATTCCAGGTGTTCCCTTGTGTATATTACATTACGCAGGGAACAAACTTAGCAAGATGATGTGAAGTCTCAAGTGGAGATTCAGTAGTGGCGTGGGAGACCTCGTGTAGAGGTGGTCCAGTGGCCCGTGATTCTCAGTGAGCAAACCCGTGTGTCGTGTGTCATCCCTGCTGTGGCACCTACTGTCAACCCCTTATCATTACAGACATTTAAACAGTTGGAAAAATAATTCTGTTCTCACAGTTGTTTTATGTCAATAACAAATAATATGTCACAAAAATATCCCACTTGTGTGATTTCCTTTTCTTTTCTTTTCTTTTTTTTTGAGCTCTCAGAACTTTATTGCTAGATAATTACTGAGTATTTGTCTTAGTTATCATAATTTGTATTTGCATAGCATTTTATCATGTCAAAACTTTTTTATACGGCAGACTGTCATAGGCTGTTGAATGTCTCTCTTCCTAAATAAACCCGGAAAGCACTAGTAAAAAAAGGAAAATATAAATTTGCAGAACAAGTTTTTAAAAAATCTGTGAGAAATCCCTGAAGAGTGTGAAGGATGCCAGGGATGGATGGAGGGGGTTGGCACAAGGCAGAGCTGGGTTTGGGAGGGGGCTGGAGCCTGGGGTGGAGGACATCTGGGGGGTAGGGAGAGAGGGAAGAATAACAACCCTACTGTGGGGCCCAGCTGATGAAAAGAGTTGCAGGTTGACCAACCATACTCTGACAATCACTCTAACAAACGTCCATTTCCAGCCCCCAGACTGGTGGTCCAGCAACACGGTCTGCGGGTGCTGTTGCTTCCCAGCAGCTTAAGTGTGAAACCTCAGTCAGGAGAGTCTCGTGGTGAAGTGGCAGCAAACAGGGATAGATGGTCAGCACTGGCTTTGTAGTGTCTGAGGCTTATCTGTGTCCCTCACCTTAAATATGCCTTGAGGGACACACACGAGGGTCAAGCCTTCAGTGCTTCTTCAACACACACCACTAGAGAGAGTGGCCATCACCCCCAAGGAGCACAAACTCACACACCACAATAACCACGCACCACAGTAACCACAAGCCACAGGAACCACACACCCATGGACTGGAAAAGGAGACACACTGAGCAACACACTCCAGCAGAAATAAAATTCGAACAGACAGACCAAGAATTTAAATAATCATAGGATATGTACTTAAGGAGACAAAAATTTCATACTGTAAGATACTATAAAGAAATCATAATTAAGAATTGTATAAATAACTAATTAGATATAACATAGAAATAAAGAATATGCTAGATGAGGAATATTCCAGGATGGACATAACTAAAAATAACGAGTGAATAGAATATTTGATGGAAGAACTCTAAAAAAAAAGGCCAATAGGAAAGAGCAGAAAGAGAAAATATTTTTTAAAAAACTGCTAAGGTATTGGGAAAATAGATGTAGCAGTATCAGCAATATTTGATTAATGGGAATCCCCACAGGGGAATTGGCGAAAGAACAATAAAGACACATTTTCCATTGTTAAAGAAAGTCGACACATCTCAGAAAAAAGCTCATCAAGGAAAAAACAAAATTAAAGGAGAAAACGGATGTACAGCATGTGTAGACAAAGAGGATACTTTAAAAACTTCTAGAGAGAAAGATCACCTAAAAAGAAACAAAAGCCAAGTGGTATCGCACTGCTAGACAGCAGCACTGGGCTCAATTAGACAACGAAGTAAAATATCTAAAGAATTGAATGAAATGATGCACCAAACTGTCATTCAAGTGTAGGGCATAACAAGTATGTTCTCAGGAGGAAGAAGCTAAACGTAAAGAGAAACAAATTCAGGAGAACGCAGTACTAGGTGCAATAGAAATGAGGGCGACCAAATACTTTGGCAAGTAGATTGTTGACTCAGCAAAATTGCCAGAGAAAACATCGATTTATAAAAATCAATAGGGCTTCCCTACATCAACCAACTAGAAAATATGATGAAAAATAGCAATAACAATTGAGGGCGACCAAATACTTTGGCAAGTAGATTGTTGACTCAGCAAAATTGCCAGAGAAAACATCCATTTATAAATATCAATAGGGCTTCCCTACATCAACCAACTAGAAAATATGATGAAAAAATGAAAAATAGCAATAACAATTTCAACAAAAACTATGTAGTATCTAGAAATTAATATAACTGAGACTATAAAAGACCTCTATGGAAAAAAGTTTTAAACTTGAACCAATAACATAGAAGATGATTTTAAAAGGTAGAATGGCACAATTTACTATTATAAAGGTATTTATTCTTTCTGAATTAGTCCACAAATTCAGTGCAATCCCAATAAAAATTCCAGTTAGATTTTTTTGAGGAACTTGATACATTTTTCTCTGAAACATGAAAAGAAATAATAGAGATTCAGAAATAACTAAGTTAGAATTTAAAAATGAGGATAATGAGGGAGACTTCTACCAGTTACCGTGACAGTACAAATCCCTAGCATTAAAAGCAGCGTGGTTTTGGTGCAAGAACAAACCTACCACTGGGGTATACTAGAGGGATCAGAAGCAGACTCATATACACACGGTCATTTTTACGGCAAGTATAAATATCAAATCAACTGGGAGAGAACAGGATGGATTATTTAACAGATGATGCACTTTGTGGAGAAAAATAAAACTGAGCTCAAATGGTGAGTTGGAGGTAATTTGGGAGTCCGTCACTGGGGAAAGGATGGGTAAAATGTGGTTGGAGGCTCAACATGGAGCACGATGAAATGTTAGAAACAGCAGACTAAACATACAAACAGCAACATGGACGCATGTCTTAAACGCAATGCTGAAAAATGCAAAGTAGCATTCATGTTAAGTTTAAACTAAAGACTTACAAAACACAATCCATATTTTACAAAAACAGACACAGAGGTGGGGTGGGTGAGGGAGTTGGGAGTGGAAGAATAAATAATAATACGACACAAATTTCATGCTCATGCCTACATGATCTTACAGTCAGTCCAGTGGTGTTCACATAGACTTGGGAGTCAGGCAGATCTGGGTTTGAATCTTAACTTTGCCTAACCTACCTGGATGTCCAGAGATAATCATTAAAAATTTCTTAGGGTCAGTTTCTTCACTTGTTAAGTATGGAGAGTAAAAGTTCCTGTATCACAGGGTTGAGGCGATGGTTAAGTGGGATAATGTGTGTAAGGTGCTGAACACAGTGCTGCGAACACAGTGAGTGTTCAGTTACTGTAAGCTGTTTCTTATGATCCTTATGCATAGGGGAGGCACATCTGCAGGCTGGGGAAGACCTGGCCTGTAGAAAGCGCTGGGCTTCCTCCCACTACCCACTACCGTATTTCCTCCCCCCAGAGAACCTGTGCCTGTCATTCGATGAGTGCTGGACCTTGGGAAACCAAGGGAGGGCCTCCTGTGAGAATGTCATCAACTTTTCAGGGGATAAGAGGAAGAACTGTTTGGTTGTTTAAGGAAGGAACTTGGCAGCCTGCAACCTTGCTGGCTCCAGGATCTAGAACATCACAATACCTGCAGGTCATTCTTCATTGTAGCTCGATGAGAAAAAGGATTTTCTCGTATGGTGAATTGGGTTGGTGTGGCTTTTGGTTCACCTCCAAGACAAGAATGAAAGGGCAGAACAAATTTCCTCATGTGCCCATTGATGTTTTGTTCCCCGCTTCCTTTTGGAATCAGTTCGTGTTTAGCTATGGGGAGGCAGGATCTAGAGGAAAAGTCAGGCATTAAAGCTATTAAACAGAGTACACAGGCTCATAAAGGAATCATTTGCTTGAGTGTACACAGCCAGTTCAGTGGTGGTGCCCAGGACTTTGGACTCCTACTCCTGTGAAAACTCTGGTGCCTGCAAATTATTGTTAAATACCTGGAATTTTTAGTAAAAACATCTGGACAACAGATTTGAATTTTTCCCACAAGCAAAGATTCCTTGATTGCTTTCTTCTCAATATGAAGACAAAATTCATTTCAGAAAAATGCCAATAAGCAAACAAAAAATATACACCATGATTCTATCACAATCATGGTTAACACCTTCATATGTATCTTGATGGATAGTTTCTGAAGAGATCTATTAAAGGTGAAAAAACATAACATCAATTCACAAAACTCTAAACACCTACAGCTGACAGTGGGCCAGTGAATTTACATCAGCTATCCCCTCCCTATACAGGGTTTTTTTATACTAGTTTAAAAGTCACTGTCTTCTTCACTTTCTGTGCTTACATACTAAGTTCTTCATGTTGTACTCCCTAAAGAAATGTCCTCTGCATATCTTCCATCCTCCAGGTCTTGTCTCACCCCCACTAGACACTTTCCAGGCCATTCACTACAGCTCACACTGGTGTCTTTCCTCTGATTTCTAGAATTGATTATTATAGGCAGAATCATAACCCTTAGTAGCCCCTGGTCCCAATTTATGAATCGCAGACTCCACATGACAGCTCTTCATACAATATCATTTCCCTTATGTAACTGTCCTGCTATGGGCACAATACAAGATGAGAGGATTCGTAAAAATGCTCTCATCTTTTACCATATCAGAAACTTTCATTCATCCTTTATTGAATCAAAAGATACAAAGCAAATCCCTGCTATTAAGAAATTAGTATACAAAGAGCTATTTCCTTTTGTGAAGTAAGATCTGCTAATTTCTTTAGACAATAGTTTGTGACGGAAAGAACGAAAAAATAAAGAAAAAGAAAAGGAGGGAAGAAAGAAAGAAAAGAAGAAAGGGACAGAAGGGAGAAGGAAAGGAGGAAAAGAGAGGGAGGGTAAAACATCCTGGATTTGAATTTGTGCTATTTACTCTCTATGCAATCTCAGTTAATTTATTTAACCTCCCCATCTCTAATTTTCTCATGTATAAAATTGAAATAATAATTTTAAATATTTTAAGACTTGTTGTAAGGATTAAATAAGATAATTTCTAAGTAATTAATTCTTGAAAAATAGTCAATAAATGCTAGTAGCTGTGTTGGTTAATTTTATATGCCAACTTGACTGGGCTACAGGGTGCCCAGATAATTGGAAAATGTTATTCTGGGTTTTTCTGTGAAAGTATTTTTGGATGAGTTTAACATTTAAATTGACAGACTAAGTAAAGCAGATTGACCTCTATAATGTGGGTGAGCCTCATCCAATCAGTTTAAGGCCTGAATAGAACAAAAAGGCTGACCCTCCCTGAATAAGAGGGAATTCCCCCTGCCTGCGTACCTTTAAGCTGGGACATCAACTTTTTCTTGCCTTTGGACTCAAACTGAAACATTGGCTCTTCTTATGTCTCAAGCCTGCCAGCCTTTGGACCGGAACTACACCAGCAGCTCTCCTGGTTCTCAGGCCTTCTGATGTGGACTGGAACTACACTATTGACTCTCCTGGATCTCCAGCTTGCTGACTGCAGATATTGGGACTGGTCAACCTCTATAATCACACAAGCCAATTCCTTGTAATAAATCTCTTTATATGTATACACACACACACATGTATCCTATTAGTTTTCTCTGAAAAACCCTGTCTGATACAGTAATTAATAACTTAAAATTATATTTTGTATACCTTTTCACAATATTCAAGATATATTTATTTCTTTGTTTCATCCATTCCTGTGAAAAATTATTTTATTTGCTAAGTGAAGAATTAACATTAAGTGAGGAGAAATTTCCTGACCATGAGTCCTGGAGCCTTCTTTTCTGGATGAGGCAGTTCCATAAAAGCAGCTGTTCATTTGAAGGTAAAGGTTTCAAACCCTGTTTTTTTGTTTTGTTTTTTAAAAAATTTTCTTTGGCATCTGCTGACTTAAACAATGATCAGAAAGTTGGGGAAACATCAGAGGCTCTGTGAAGCAGGCAAAATGTTGTCAGGTACAAAGAAGTAATCTGCAAGACCCCAGAAGGCTGGTGGCTAAGGGGATTAACTGAATACCTCTTCTGTAAAAGCCCTGACCCCCAGGAGGAGAAGGCTAGACATAGCTCTAGGTCCAACTCACTGTTTCGCAAAAGAGTTCCCATTGATTTGAACCCAGACAATTTCAGAACTAGAATGAAACTTGTAGATTCTGGGGAGATGGTAGTGGCTGGTTCTGAATCTCTGAATTCCAACATAAAAACAGATGGGGGAAACCTCACAGACAGTTGCAATAATACTGAGTGATAGCATAATCCTATGGCCCCCAAAATACAAGTGGAAAAGGATAAACCAAGTCATAAAGCCTGTGGTGGCATTTGTGAGGGAGAAAGCAAAGGGCAGAAATGGTATATCTGAGGAATCTGAGAAGAGAACTTCTCAACAGCCCATAGGGACCCTCTGCAGAGCAGGCAGACCAATTCAGGCACAGTAGCTCAAATTGGGAGTTGTGTAGTCCACCCCAAAACCAGGGAGTGCAACCCCCACCCCCAGTAAGATCTCAACGGCTGCAACAGCTTAACAGCGTAAGCAGTAGTGTGCTGATTACTGTTTAACAATTTGATTTGCAGTGTCTGCTGATTTCCATGGTGTAAATACTCTCATCATGGTCTATTGCAAACTACCAAAGTGAACATGAAGTAGGGAACAGCTGTACAAAATTGACTCTCGCCAGATGGCATCCTGCTGTGAACTCCAAGAATAGCCAGGACCCTTTTCCAAGACTGGCCATACACTGAGTAGAAACTGCTGGGAGTGAAACCAAAATTGATCAGCATAAGGACAATAGCAAAGAAGAGAAGAGAAGGTTGAGGTAAAAAGTGGAGAATGGAAAAGAGCCAGGAAATAATTTCAGACAGCAAACTGCCCTGTTTCTGAACACTACACAAAAACAAAAGAAGAGGGGCGCAGTAAAGGTCGAGCAGCTACCTGACCACGCCACATCCTAAAAGTTTAGAAAAACCAATGTTACATAAAAATGAGCAACAGGAAAGGATCGAGGCAAAATTCCATACAAAGTTATTACAAGAAGTCATTTAACTTCATAGTTTCTTAAATCTGCTGCACATGAGAATCACTGGAAACAGAAACACAAACAAAAAACACTCTTCCAGTGCCATTTATTCTGTTTAGAAGGTCACACTCCTGGCTACCTACAATCAATTAAACTGACCTAACCAAAGCTGTGGCGTTGACAATGGCTGTCTTCAACAGCCTCGTTCCACTCAGCCAACAACTTCCTGCACCCTCATGACCTTCTGCCAGTCCAGCTGGAGGGATATGGTGTGCCAGACGGCCTCACCCTAACCCCAAATCATCCATTCTCTATTCTGTGCCATCATGGCTCTAAATGACAGCTGATAAGTCTTTGACAACTAATGTCTCAGTAATTAAGTTTAGCTTAATAGAGTTTCCTTCCCCATTACTTTCATACAACAGCTGTAGTACTGCATCTGTTTTTATTGTATGACCCTCCAGGAATTACTAATATGGAGATTTCAAACAATTTTAGGCAGCGGAATGGGGAAAAGGTTTTTGGTTAGAGGAGCTTTAACAGCTCAGGTTCTTTGGTGACAAATCAAAGAATCCTAAACAGACTAGATAGAAGGGCTTTTCATTGTCTCAGCAAGGATAGGAACCAGGCACCTTTTGGGAATTGCAGTAGAACCAATTCAAGAGCCATCTGTTTAGGGTGCATATTAGGTAACGCAGTTTCAAACACATTTTGATTCTCAAGATTCAAATTTCTGAGAATGAAACTTTAATTGGTCTATTTTGGGTTACATGCCCATCCCCTTGATAAGTAAGTGGGATTTTATAATCAGTAGCTCCAGACTATATGGAATTTCTCAAGAAGGGAAGCGAAGAGAAAAAACTACAAGAGATGTCCACTACAGACTTTTCTATAGATCTGCCTGATTCCAGTCAGCCTATGAGACTTGATGTGCTATTGTTGAACAAAATCTAATGAGTAACTCAAGATATAAAAAAATTCAACCTGCTGTGACTGGTTCTCACGTGGCATCTGTTCCATCCCACACTATCCCCAACACTGGACTTGGCACTTTGCACTCATCTTACAAAATTTTCTCACATCACACATCACTAATTTTGTGTTGAGACAGAGAAGGTGATTATATTATATCTCACATAGCAAACAAACTAAAATCCTAAGAATCTTCCCCAATGCCCATTACCACTAGGATGAACAAATAAATAAAATGTGGATATTTGCAGAATGGGTTACTACATCGCATTAGGACGAATGATCTACAACTATGCAACAATATAAATGGTCTCACAAACAATATTGAATGAAAGAAGCCAGACAAAAATGAGTACATGTTATGTGATTCGATTTATATGAAATGCAGAATAGGCAAAACTAATTCATGTCGTTCTAAGTCAGGATAGCAGTTACCCTCGGTGGAGAAGGGATGACTGGAAAGGGGCATAAAGGCAGCTTCTGGGCGCAGGTCATGTTCTGCTCTTGATCTGGGTGCGGGTTCCATGGGTGTGTTCTGTTTGTGAGAATTCATCAAGGCATGTAATTTTGGTAAGTGCTCATTTTTGTTTGTATATCATATACCTCAACAAAAAGTTAAACTTCATTAGACACTCCTGTTCTTCCCAAGGGTTCTCCCTCTCTCGTCTCTCAGCTGTGGCCCTGCTGTGCCCATCATGCTCAGGAACCTTCCTGCTCCTGCTCCAAACATGCGCCCCCTCTGCTTTGCACGGCTCCCAGAAGGTGCACAGTCTTCTGCGCTATCTGTGTCTCCTCAGAGGACGGCCCTCCCTGGCCTTCTGGCTTTCACTGGTTCTTCTGCAGTTCTTGTGAACAAGATGCTCTCCACCTCACTGCATTTTCACCTGAGGAAAGTATTTGAGAATATTTACAATTCTGGCTTCACAAATTCTCTCCCCAAGAGATAGATCAAAAAAAGAGAACTGGCATTCCACTAACTACTGTCCAAAAATGCTTCTTCATCTCCCTCTTGCCTCTCCTTTCCTTCTCTTAGGGGAGTTAGATGCTAAGTACCAGGGGTGCAAGTCCACTGATCATATTTGTCTGGGCTCTGCCCATATCCTCTCAGTTCTCACCATTTTTAGTGCCTGCTGTGGGTGTATAAATATTGCTCACTTGCCCCTCAGGCAGTGCTCTGAGGCACGTGTGTTACGTGTGCTTCCTGAGTTCCCCAGAGGGATCACAGCTCAAGTTGCCCACAGTTTGTAATTTATTAACATGCCCTTTATTAGCTGCCTCCCTTCCTATCTCAATTCCCCACTCCCCGCATCCCTGCAGGTATTTTTTAGGATCATCTCCCAAACAGACCAGTTCCACAGGAAACCTTGTCTCAGAGTCTGAATCTACCAGAATACAAACCAAGGCGGTGATCTACATTTCCCATAAACATACACACGTGCTGTATGCACATGTACAAACACACACACACACACACACGCACAATGTGACTCCAAGTGAATCATGCTCTTGGTATAATCCCCTTCTCTTGAGTGTGGATGGAATTTGTGGCTTAACTCTAGTCCACAGAATATGGCAAAAGTGATAGGACAGTTACATTATGTGACAGCAGACTAGAGAGATTCTCCTGTTGGGTTTGAAAAAGTAGATTTCCATGTTTGAGCTGCCTGTGGGGTCACATGACAAGAACTGTGGTGACCTCTAGGAGCCGGGTCTGGTCTTTGGCCAACAGCCAGCAAGAAAACTGGAGACTCAGTTCTACAACCGCAAGGAGATGAATTCTTTTTTTTTTTTTCTTTTTGTCTTTTTTTACTGACCGGTAACGGGATCGCAACCCTCGGTGTTGCGCCCACACCGCGCTCAGCCAGTGAGCAGGAACCGGTCTCCACATGGGATCTGAACCCTCGGCGGGAGCGCCGCCGCGCTCCCAAGCGGCGCACTCTCCAGTGCGCCACTGGGCCGGCCCACAAGGAGATGAATTCTGTCAACAACCTGGGGGTGTTTGGAAGTGAATTCTTTCAATGTCGACGGGAACTGGTCTCCACATGGGATCTGAACCCTCGGCGGGAGCGCCGCCGCGCTCCCAAGCCGCGCACTCTCCAGTGCGCCACTGGGCCGGCCCACAAGGAGATGAATTCTGTCAACAACCTGGGGGTGTTTGGAAGTGAATTCTTTCAATGTCAAGCCTCCAGATGACAATGCTACCCCCTGACATGATGATCGTGGCCTTATGAGACACTGAGCAAGAGGACCCACATGTTCTTGACCCACAGAAATACTGAGATAATACGCGTGTGTTGCTGGAAGTCATTACGTGTGTGGTCATCTGTCACACAGCAACAGAACACTAACACATTCTCTGGAACCTTTTAACCAGAGGTGGGTGGCTTGCTCTCCCCATTGCCTAGGGCCTTGCTGGCAGGAACCTGACCTGAAGGTGCCTGTCTCCAGTTCCTCTTTGCCCTTTGATTTTGTTACCTGAGGACGTCATCTGTCACACAGCAACAGAACACTAACACATTCTCTGGAACCTTTTAACCAGAGGTGGGCGGCTTGCTCTCCCCGTTGCCTAGGGCCTTGCTGGCAGGAACCTGACCTGAAGGTGCCTGTCTCCAGTTCCTCTTTGCCCTTTGATTTTGTTACCTGAGGACGGCCAATATTGCCACCCTTTCTTGTTCCTCCTGAGTTGTTTTCACTAAAAGTGAATATTAGGATAGCCCAACAATTCTCTGGTGAACACAAGTTTCTTCTACACACAATCCTTCTGAAGGGTTTGTTCCAGCAGAGCTGGATTTTTCCAAAGCCATGACCAGGTCAAGGCTCATAGGACCTTGTTCCATGACTTATTTCCAAAGTCTGTTGGGTTATAACACAGAACACAAAGTTCTTTTCTTCCTGAGTACGTATGTCAGAGATTTAACTTATGAATTTGGACAATTCTCTCAAATTCTGTAAGACTGAGGATCTCTTCTCTGCTATGAGAAATTTAACAGGGTTATTTGACAGCTCTACACATTTATAACCAGTTTTATAGGCTTTTCAGTTTTATAGGTTTTTCCAAGAACCTTCTCGCAGCTGTGGAGGCGTTGTCTGGAGCAGAAGCACACCGGCCTCCTCTGTCCTTCCACTCTGCCATCTGCTTTATCTAACATTTCAGTGATCTTTCCCATCCAGATTCAAGTGTTCCTTCCCTGGGGGAGTGATGGGGACGATTCTCTGGCACCTCAGCATCTCAATCCAGCAGACTGAGATGTCCTCTCGCTGTCCCTCACGCCAGCACTCATGTTTGCTGTTTGTCCCCACTTTGAGCTATAGGCATGCTTTTGTAACCCAGTCCACTACTGCATTCACTCATGTTCCGAGAAAAGGATTAGTCTTTTGAGAAGTTCAGAATTAGGACCTTAAAAAATCGCTTTCTAGTTATTTCTCTTCTCTACTCTCATGGAGGAAATCAGAAAAACAAATATCCTAATAAAGCTGCAGTCACCTTCTCTTCTCCTGTGAATAATCTTGCAAACCACTTTATTTTTGCTCCCACTTAAAAGAAGCCTTCAGGTAGATCCTTTCAAATTCAGTCTCATCATGGTCCATGCATATTCCAGAAATCAGCAGTGGCTCTGAGCATCTGCATACCCAGGTACATAGATCCTTCACAGGGCAGGCTTTTCTCTCAAACACTAGGTTACTGCTGCTGTCGCTCCTGTCTCAGGATTGTTCTGATTATTGGAGTGTGGTCAGGCACATTCAGTTGGTGCTTTCGTCCACTGCCACAGGAATGGCACTTCTGGTCAAGGTGTCCGCCCATGCTTGGACTCCAAGCTCACCATTCCTTCAGGTCCCCCTCTCATGTTCAGCCAGTGTTCCCCGAAGCACAACCACTTGTTGGGAGAGCCAGTTCCCAGGAGTCTGCAGAATCAAGTGCAGGCTGGGTTGACACTTTATTCTCCGGAGCACAGAACCTTACCCCTGCTCTGGAGCTGCGTATGAGGATGATCCACCTATTTCCCTGTGACAACTTTGCTCACCATGACTTCAGGAATTTTAGTCAAATCTCAAAACTTTCTGTTAAATTCTTATCCCAGGATAATGACTGCCCTGGATAATATTCAGTTGCTCTATACTGACAAAAGCCATTCAAACGTGTTCTTTCCTGTACTAGCAGATTTGTTACAGGGGTCTAGAAACACATGTCACTGTGCTCCCAATTTAATACCTGCCTTCACAAACAATTTCATTAGATCTTTTCAAGACCCTAAGAAAGCCATATATATATTTTTTTCCCATTTTACATATGGGAAAATAACCTCAGAGAGGTTGAGTGAGCTGTTTAAAGTCACACAGCTACTAGTTGGCAGGCCTGGGCTTGGAATCCATGCGTGTTTGCCAACAAAATTTGTGCTTTTTCTTTGTCTTTTGACATGAAGGAAGAGAATGTAAAGACTTGCCTTATGAATCTAAACACTGAAAAGTGTCTCTCAAACTAGAGCCTGTGTAGCACTCGTGTTCTGTAGAAATATTTTGGGGACTTGGCTGCTGGTTCTCTGAAAAAATTTCTTAAAGTATATATTTAAAAAAAACAGGTTTATTGAGATATTGATTTTTTTAAAAAGCTGTAGGTATTTAATATATACAATACAATGTATTTGGAGAAAAGTATACATCTGTGAAACGATCACCACAATCAATGCAATAAACTTATCCATCACCTCCAGAAGTTTCCTTCTGTCCCCCCCGCCTTTTTTTTAAAGTGCATTTTCATTTTGCTGATAATGTGTGGAGAAAAAAAAGAATTTTCTGGATAATATGCTTGATTACTTTTTGAGCATGCCTTGAGACTTACATGTTGCATTTTGCATTTATGCTAAAGTTCACTGGCACCAAGCTGTACTACTTTAATTATGAGCTAATGGAAGAGAACACAGGCTGACTTTCTAGGCAACGTGGTATATAGCAGACGCCAAGTGCTGCTGCAGGGATCTGAAAGAATGAAGGCCTCGCAGTAGTTTGGATGGAAAAAAGTAAAGTGATATTTGAGCCACAAAGTGACTGTTGAACCCCAAAAGAACCTCACCCTTAGCAAAACATTCCAGGCTCCTTTGCAAGCCAAGTTTAGCTGCAGTGAACCAACATTCTCTGTTAAATTAAACTTATGTGAGTTTAAAGTTTATTAGATATATATTTATGTCTATTGATAATTTTTTTGGTTTTATAAGAACTACAAGCATAAAGGTTGTATACTTAGTTTAAAGTTTGTATATATTTAATATAAGAAGATAATTTGCTTATGCACTGGGGATCCACAGAATTTTTCCGTATATAAAATCTGAACATTACTCAAGTATGAAAACAATATTTTTATTGAAGTATAATAGCTTTATTGTTATTTTAGAAATAAAATATGCATGTTATAAAAAAATTAATTTTAAGAAATACAAAGAAAGTACATTTTTAAAAAGTTTACCTCAATCCCACCACTGCAAAAATAAACATTTTTAACAATGGTGAACATAGTTTTAAATATTTCTCTAAATACATGCAGATAGAGAGATAGAAATAATTTTACAAATATGGAATCATACCAGATATAGCATTTTATTTTATTTTACTTTGGTTTGTTTGTTTGTTTGTTTGTTTTTATTATACATACATGTGGGGTACAACTTTGATTTTCAATAATTGTGTAGAATGTGTGGTGGTTAGATGAGTATAGTTAGCTTATTCATCATTACAACACTCAATCATTCTTTGTATCCGTTGATCAATTCCTCATTAGCCTCCCTCCCTCTTCCCCTCCTTCCCTTTTTCCAGTTCTAGTTTTCCAAAAGTTCAATGTATTACTGTGATTGTTGTTTCCTTCCTTCTTTCTGTCTCTCTTTATTGTTTATTTGTTTATTTATAGATTCAGCTCCCAGTTATGACTTAGAACATGTGGTATTTCTCTTTCTGTACCTGGGTTGTTTCACTTAGGATAATTTTCTCCAGGCTCATCCATGTTGTTGCAAACGGTAAAATAAAAGAATCAAGTTTGATTTTTACAAAAAATAGTCACTGATAGTGAATCTAAAGGAATTGTCTATCTTCAGATAAATGTTCTATGGGACAGAAAATATTAGCATTCTGAAGAAGCATTTCAAAAAAATCTTAAGAACACCAACCACTTTTGTTATTATAATATATGCTTCAACTTTAGATAGTATCTATTACCTCCTTACTAAAAAAAAATAAGAAAATTCATACATTCATACTTTATTCCATTTCCTCCCCTATCATATTTCTAATATTATTATAATATGTCATGGTTTAAATCATTTGTATTTCATTCTATTACCATAATTTTCCCAGTTATTCAGCCTGAGCTCTATAATTAATTAAATTCAATGGCACTGATTGCTGTGGGGTTTTTTTTTTTTTTTCTTTTTCTTTTTCTTGTTTTTTTGTTTTTTTTTTTTTTTTTTGTGGCTGGCTGGTACAGGGATCCAACCTTCATTGTCCTTCCTCAGGGGTATATGAACTCTCCAGCCCTATGTCACAATTTAGTTTACAGGAATCTTGATCTCCTTTCCCTTCCACAAAACATTACACTGGTTCACTACATTGGTGACATTATGCTGATTGGACCTAGTGAGCTTGAAGTAGCAACTACTGTTGATTTATTGGTAAGACATTTACATGTCAGAGGATGGGCAATAAATCTAACTAAAATTCAGGGCACTCTACCTCAGTTAAATTTTTAGGGGTCCAATGGTGTGGGGCATGTCAAGATATCCCTTCTAAGGTGAAGGATAAATTGTTCCATCTGGCCCCTCCTACAACTAAGAAAGAGGCACAATGCCTAGTGGGTCTGTTTGGAGTTTGGAGGCAACACATTTCTCATTTGGGTGTATTACTCTGACCCATCTACTCTGTGAACTGAAAAGCTGCTAGTTTTGAGGGGGCCCCAGACAGGAGAAGGCTCTGCAACAGGTCCAGTCTGCTGTGCAAGCTGCTTTGCCCTTTGAGTCATATGATTCAGCAGACCCAAAGGTACTTGAGCTATCAGTGGCAGATAGAGATGCTCTTTGGAGCCTTGAGAGGCCCCTATAGGTGAATCACAGTGGAGACCCTTAGGATTTGGGGGAAAAGCCCTGCCATGATCTGCAGACAACTACTTTGCTTTTGAGAAACATTTCTTGGCCTGCTACTGAGCCTTAATAGAAACTGATCGCTTGACTATGGGCCACCGTTTTACCATGCGATCTGAGCTGGCCATCATAAACTGGGTGTTATCTGACCCAGCTACTCATAAAGTTGGGCATATACAGCAGCGCTCGATCATCAAATGGAAATGGTATATACGAGTTTGGGCCTGAGCAGGTCCTGAAGGCACAAATAAGTTGCATGAATAAATGGCCCAAATGCCCATGGTTTCTACTTCCGCTACACTGCATTCTCTCTCCCAGCCTGCACCTGTAGCCTCACAGAGTTGAAAGAGGAAGAGAAAACTAGGGCTTGGTTTGTAGATGGTTCTGCACGATATGCAGGTACCACTCCAAAGTGGACACCTGTAGCACTACTGCCCCTTTCTGGGACATCCTGGAATGACAGTGGTAAAGAGAAATCTTAATGGGCAGAACTTTGGGCAGTGCACCTGGTTATGCACTTTTCTTGGAGGGGAAATGGCCAGATGTGCGATTGATTATATACTGACTCATGGGCTACAGCCAATGTTTGCCAAATAGTCAGGGACTTGGAAAACAGGTGACAAGGAAATTTGAGGAAGAGGCATGTGGATACAGCTCTCTGAGTGAGCAAAGAATGTGAAGATATTTGTTTCCCCATGAGAATGCCTGCCAAAGGGTGACCTCAGCAGAGGAGGGCTTTAGCAATCAGGTGGGTAGGATGACCTGTTCTGTAGATACTAGTCAGCCTCTTTCCCCAGCCACCCCTGTCATTGCCCAGTGGGCTCATGAACAAAGTGGTCATGATGGCAGGGATGGAGGTTATGATGGGCTTAGCAACACGGACTCCCATTTACCAAGGCTGACCCAGCTAGGGCCACCACAGAGGGCCCAATCTGCCAGCAGTAGAGGCCGACACTGAGCCCCTGATATGGCACCATTCCCCAGGGTGATCAGCCAGCTACCTAGTGGCAAGTTGATTACATTGGACTGCTTCCATCATGGAAAGGGCAGTGTTTTGTTCTAACTTTTATGCATGAAATGTTTCTGCCAAAACTACCATCCGTGGACTCACAGAATGCCTTATTTACTGTCGTGGTATTCCCCACAGCATTGCTTCTGACCAAGGAACTCACTTCACAGCCAAGGAATCGTGGCAATGGACTCACGCTCATGGAATTCACTGGTCTTACCAGGTTCTCCATCATCCTGAAGCACCTGGTCTGACAGAACTGTGGTATGGCCTTCTGAAATCACACTTAAGAGTGCCAGGTAAATGATAATACCCTACAGGGCTGGGGCAATGTTCTCCAGAAGGCTGTATATGCTCTAAATCAATGCTCAATACATACTAATGTTCCTCCCATAACCAGGATTCATGGGTCCAGGGATCAAGGGGTGGAAATGGGAGTGGCACTACTCACCATTACCCCTAGTGATACACTAGCAAAATTTTTGCTTCCTGTTCCTACAACTTTATTCTCTGCTGGCCTAGAGGTCTTAGTTCCAGAGGGAGAAATGCTTCCACTGGGAAACATATTGACCCTATTAAGGCTGCCACCCAGCCACTTTGGGCTCAACAGACTTATGAACGAGTTACAGTGTTGGCTGGGGTGATTGACCCAGACCCTTCAAGGAAGTTGGACCACTACTTCACCGTGGAGGTAGAGAAGATTATGTCTGGAATACAGGAGATCCCTTAGGGTGTCTCTTAGTACTTAAATGCCCTGAGATTAAGGTCAATGAGAAATTACAGCAGTCTAGTGCAGGCAAGACTACAAATGAGCCAGACTGTTCAGGGATGAAGGTTCGGGTCGCCCTGCCAGGTAAAGAACCATGACTAGTTGAGGTGCCCACCGAAGGCAAAGGGAATGGACAGTAGATGAAGGTAGTTATAAATACCAGCTACAGTCACATGACCCATTACGGAAGCAAGGACTGTAACTGTCCTCCACATTTGGTTAAGAATATGATTTTGTGTGTGTGTGTGTGTGTGTGTGTATTTACATGTATTAAACAATTATCTTTGTTTTTGTTCCTCTTATTCTATCATGCAATGTAAAACTTATTGTCTTTATATCAGTATTTAAATATTGTTAACTTTACACAATATTTGTATTTAAGTCATGAGATATCAGGAGAAGAGTAATTACCACCTAATGACTTAACTCCTCTTCTGGGAAAGGGATGAATGCATGTTCTGTTGGACACAGGATAGCTGCATCGTGTTTAGTGGATGCATTACATTGTTACAGTCCCATTGGAGGATTATGTACGGTTTAAGGAGATAAATATGAACTCCAAGCTGACAAAGGGTGGACTTGTGATGGTTAATTTTAGGTTTCAACTTGATTAATTATGAAATACATAGAAACCTGGTAATGCATTCTTATTTTTTTATTGGTTATGAATATTCATGAGACACAAAGCTGATTGTCACCCCTCGTGCACAAGATGTGAAGGCCAGATCCATACTGGCAGCATAAAGCATTATTTTTGAGTGTGTCTCAAAAATTTTCCTGAATAGATTAGCATAAAAACCTGAGTGGACTGTGTGGGAAACATCTGCACTCAGTATGGGTGGGCACCATCCGATCTACAGGGGGCCCAGAGAGAACAAAAACAGAAGAAAAGGCGAATAACTTGCTCTATTCCTCTGGAGCTGGGATACACTCTTATCTCTTGTCCATGGACATCTGAACTCGATATTCTTCAGCCTGTGGGTTCTAGGACTGGCACCAGCAGCACGCCCAGCTCTCAGGCCTTTGGCCTCAGAATGACAATTATACAAATGGCTTCTCTGCTTCTGAGGCTTCTGTACTAGGACTGAGCCACACCACCAGCATCCAGTGTGCAGATGGCAGATCGTGAGAGTCTTCAGCCATCAAATCACATGAACCAATTGTCCCAGTAAATCCCCTCTCATATACTTATGTACATATCCTATTGGTTCTGTCTCTCTGGAGAACCCTGAATAATACAAACATTTTGCCTTTTTATCTACTCTATACCAAGGCTTTTAAAGATTTACTGTCTTATTGAACTTTCTCACTACCTATATTTTGTGGAACGAAGGTTAACAAGGATACCATGTTTACAGATATCTACTCACCAAACCATTACAATCCTAGGTTTGCAGGATAAACTGGGTCATGAAGCTCACTGGCTGTCATTCCTGGGGACAGTGAGTGAGAAATTGAATTTGGGTCTTTTCAGTTCCCAGCTGTGGAATTGCATCTAGACAATAGAGAAATATTATTTGATATCAAAATGTTTCCTGAAGGTCCTCGCCTTCCCTATATCCAAAAACATCACAGAAAACAGATTTTCACAGTAAGAGTTCTTCTCCTTTCCCTAATCTCTTGTTTTCTCTACTTCTGTGGGTATAAATGTGTGTGCGTGTTTAAAATAGCCTATGTGCTCTCTAATTTCCTTTTCACTTGACCATATTTTTGCAGCCCCCTTATTCTCAATAGGGAAATGGATAATTTTTTTGTTTTCAACTTATTTCCTCCAGACCGTCCTTATCCTGCTCAGTTTTTTTACAAGAGCCTATGTACCCATGCTAATAAATTTACATAAGGTGAGACCTGGAAATTCTCTAAAATTAAAACCTTGAGACAAAGGGAAGAGAAGTATGAGGATAAATTGGATGCCCCCAAAGAAAGCTAATCATTTTCTGACGTTCTGGGAGAATTTCCAGATCTCATCTTATGTAAATTTATTAACATGGGTACATAGGCTCTTGTAAAGAACTGGGCAGGATAAGGACGGTCTGGAGGAATTAAGTTGAAAACAAAAAAAATTGCATTGTGGAGCTCCAGAGCCTACCTTCCTCCACTTTTCCTGATGCTGGGTTTTTTTAGCTTCACATATTTGGAATAGTGAAGTCCCTAAAATAGGGAACAAAAGACCCAGGGTCACGCCTGTGATGAAACCACAGGCTCTGGGTGAGAAACCTAATCTGCCACAGTTTGAAGTTGAACAAACTACTTGAATTTTCTGTGCCTCCATTGCTACATGTTAAACAGGCCAGATAGAATTCCCTGGATTGGCCAAAGTTTAAATGAGATGTGCAGGTAAAGCACTGAACCCCGTGCCTGTCACATAGTAAACGTTAGATACACATTAGCTCTTATCAGTGCCACTGCCACCAGCATTCTCATTATCTGCTTTGTTCTTTTTAATAACCTTCTTGATATGAAAATTCAAACATTTTCTTACTGATGTTCATAGAATTGGATCCAGGGCTTATTATTACAAACACTATTGCAGAGAACAGCTTTATACATACATCTGTCATCACTTGTTTGTTTCCCTATAGATTCTTGGATATAAAATTGCCAGATCAAAGTATTTGCACATTTCTAATTTTTCTAATTCCTGCCTAATTACCTCCCCCTACAAGATGTAGCAAATCACATTCCCAACAACAAGAATAACAATATTCTTTTCCACACACCACAGGCTCTGGGTGAGAAACCTAATCTGCCACAGTTTGAAGTTGAACAAACTACTTGAATTTTCTGTGCCTCCATTGCTACATGTTATACAGGCCAGATAGAATTCCCTGGATTGGCCAAAGTTTAAATGAGATGTGCAGGTAAAGCACTGAAGCCCGTGCCTGTCACATAGTAAACGTTAGATACACATTAGCTCTTATCAGTGCCACTGCCAC
>NW_007737666.1:44182-46668 GCF_000696425.1 Galeopterus variegatus | reverse complement strand
TTACACTGGGAAGAAATTCTATACATGACACCAAACCCAGAATTCTCAAATAAAAAGAGTGACTAATATTTCTACATAAAATAGAAACAATAATGTTTAAATTATAAAGATTGTAATTTGTATACACACATAATATGCAGCAAAATTTATTTTATATTTAAAATATATTTTAATTTATTTATTTAGGTGGCTATCCAGAACAGGGACCCAAACCCTCGACCTTAGTGTTATCAGCACCATGCTTTAACCAAGTGAGCTACCGACAGCCCTATTCAGAATATGTTCTTATCAAAATTACACACACTTGTATACTTGTTTAGAAAAACATCAATCCCCTGATGTAGTCCCACAAATTTTATCATATATAACCAATTATTTAGATGTTTATCTCTTTATCTCTAAATCAGTATCATTACTCTTTGATTATCAAGTTTTAGGCATTCTCTCTCTCTCACATACTTGGCCCGTTGTCACCACCACTCCCAAACACACCTCTCACTCTCTCATTCTCCAATACTTTTGTATCACAGTTTGATGGGTTTCATTACTATATTATTATAACTATGTAAATTCTATTCGTGGTTCAGACACACTGGATACTCATAGCAGGAACGAAAGACCAGTGTCTTCAGGGACTGTGTCTCAGGTGTATAAACGTTAGAGCTTTATTCAATCTTTGGTCACCCTCCCCCTCTATTTTCCTGTTCCAGGGAAGTACTGGATCTGATCAGCCCAGCTTGGGTCAGGCGCCTTCTCTTTGAGCAGGTGAGGGTGAGGCATCTTCATGAACAGTGCCAGGAAGACATTGTCCAAAGAGGAAGAGACAGTTCCAAGAAAGAAAGAGGAAAATGCTGGGGTGCTTGTAGGCAACAATGAGGACAAGAAGAAAAACCATGTCATTTCTGTGATTGGGGATGCTGAGGATGGATTCAGGGTGAGTGAGGGAAAAAGAGTTTTGAGAGATGTGGGCCATGGATAGGCCTGTATGGGCCGGCCACACGCACCTGTTGGGGGCTACAGAGGGGTGGGGACCTGAGGACCATCTGCCCTTCCCAACCTGGAGAGACTGGTGAGGGGTCTGTCCTGGTCACCAGGCATAGACTGGGCCTGGACTAAGGCAGTTTGGGTGGGAAAAGAAAGGAGGAGTCATCGCCTCAAGCAGAGTAGAATTGTGAGCTCAGATCTTGATAGGGAGTGAGGCTACCCTGGCCGCTGGCACCTGAAGATGGTTGGCCAGATAAAGGCACTGAAATCAAAGTATAAACTTGCAGTTCCATTAAAAGAATAGCTCTAGTAAAGGGCCCTTAGTGAGAGGAGACAGAAGACCTGGTTTGGGTAGGGATAGGGGGATTTTAAGAGGAAAGTCCGCACTGCTGGGCAGAAGCCAGCTGGTTAAGCTGACTGGTCCCCTTGCTCAGTCTCCCGGCCAAATCCCCAGAGTCCCTGCCCTGGCAGTTCACAGTCAGCCCAGCCACTGCATCTCCAGCCAGGACTACTCCCTGGGGCTCTTCATGGCCTCGGGCGTCCTGCTCCTCTCCAGGCCCTGCCCTGCAGGCAGCCATCCTGCCAGGGGAGAGATGGGGGAAGGAGGCTACTTGCCAGTGAGCCCCAAGAAGTTCAACAAGGTCCTGACTAGTTGCCCAGTCAGTTGCAAACCTATTTTCCCTCCCACCCCCTGCCCCAGACAGTGCAGAGAAACTTTGCAAGGACAAGTGCCAGACAAGTAGGTTCGGGCCTTCCCTATAGAGCCAAGTTTTGGGGTGATCAATGAGAGATTCAAATCACATGCAGGAACTCTCCAGAGATAGGAGCCTGGGCCGCAGGAAGCAGCAACTGAACTGTCAGGGGATGCCTGGCTCCTTGTCTTCCTTCCTACACGTGGTCTCCGCCCTACCTCCTTGTTCCCTGCTCCTTTCTGCTGTTTCCCAGTGTCTCCTCTCCTTCCCTCAGCTGCCTTCCATGGACCTTCACCTCCTTTTTGTAGACCCTCCAAAGTGAGCCCTTGAAACACACTTGTATTTTAGTCTTTGTAACCACTGAAAGTTACAAAACTAACTGAGATTTGGTGGCAATCATTTTAACTAGCTATCTATCTACGAAGGTACTTTGGAACTATTGACCAAATTTTTCTGATGAGCAAAAGAGAATAAATGCATTACCATCTGGTCACATCCTAAGGCATCTTTTCCTTGGAGCAGAGTCCTCACAGGAAGAAGGGGAGCCCTGTGGTTTAGACTTGCCCCCTTGGAGCTGCTCAGCTAGGTTCACCTTCACCCCAGAGGAGCCAGAAGAGAATTGGGACCCCCGATCTACACAGATGCCGGAATCCCCGGCCACATCCCTCATTTTTTGTGATTTAGGAACTAAATGAGCTGATTCCCTGGAGATAGGTTTCAGAATTTGGGACAATAGTAGCTTCTAGACACCATTTAATGAGACTCAAAGGACTGGAAACTGCAGGGAGCTGACTGGAGAGGATCCAATGC
>NW_007737666.1:41674-43070 GCF_000696425.1 Galeopterus variegatus | reverse complement strand
ATTTGGATTAAAGGGAAAGGTCCGACCCCAACTCCAGTCTCTGGATTCAGAGTCCAGAGTGCTCAGCATTGCTCCACGGGACCCAGCAGTAGCTTCACTCTGACTCACTGGAGCTGTGTAAGGCCTTTCTCAGCCTCCATCTGTCCCCAGGATTTCCTTCCCAGGCATTTCTTCTTGTCACACAGGACCTGAGTACCTTTGATGTGCAACAGGTGGAGTCGGCCTGACTCATGTTCTTTCTGTCTGTCTCTTTAGGTTTGTATCTCGGAGAATTACATATAATCCATTTTGGGATTAGAGATACAGAAGGGATTAGGGACAGGGAATAGCTTTTTAGGCCTCTACCAAAGCTGCCTGCTCTGCCTGGGTTACTAGAGCTCCTGCCCTGATGTACAATTCCTGTCCCCTTCCTCCAAAAAGTGTTTCTTTCCTTTCCTTTGTAATTTTCCTCTTCCCATTGTTCAGGGAGCACTGATGACCTTCACAACAGGATCTGGGACATTGTGGAATTTCTCTTCCTCTCTTCCTGCTCTTATTCTGTTCCAGATCCCCTTTCTCTCCTTGTCCCTGACTTCCTTGCTGTCGTTCCCCTCACCATTTCCCCAGCTCCCTCCAGCTCTCAATACTTGCCGTCCTCCTCCTCTCCCCTGACCACCACCACTTCCCACACACATCCAGAAATACATAGGGATGGGCTACCACAGTCTGAGGATGATAAGCAATACTTTTCTCTTGGTCAGGACCCTTTAGGAGTCTTTGCTGGGGTGGCAGAATGAGGTGACACCAACCCAGGGGTGGAGTGTGCACAGCCAGTCCATGAGTCCTGAGCAGGGCGGAATGATACAAGGCGACTCCACATGTAGGGTAACACAAAATAGGCAAGCTCTGGTTCCCAAGGGAATTAGACTGGCAAAATCCAGGAAAATTGAAACCATTGGGAGCCCTTGTTCTTTACAAGCTGGGTTTGAAGTGGAAGGACCCTGACACCTCCTTGTGGCTGCCACAGGGACCTGCATCACCTAGGATGCTGTAGGTACCAGGGAGGCCTGGCTAGGGTGTGTCCAAAGAAGAGCTACTCAAAAGCCCCATTTAGAAGTAGGGGAAGTGTCACAGGGACCTAGGTGCTCACCAAGAGAGTGTGCCTTCCTGGTTTCATTGGGTGATTCAGCTCTGCATGCTTTTAGGCCATCACTGTGAGAGCACCTCCAAGTTCCCTCATTTCGGGGTGTCACGCTGAGTCTTGGTACCTTTGAAAGTTGAATCATCCTTGTGCTATGCGCCAAGTGCCATCTCTCCCAATGTTAATAGGGCATCAAGAGGTGCCAGATCAGAAGTATAAATCGCAAGGCATTGAGGGCTTCGGTTGGAAGACAGAGCCCTCTTTCTGTTATGATTG
>NW_007737666.1:35738-40987 GCF_000696425.1 Galeopterus variegatus | reverse complement strand
CATTTAGAAGTAGGGGAAGTGTCACAGGGACCTAGGTGCTCACCAAGAGAGTGTGCCTTCCTGGTTTCATTGGGTGATTCAGCTCTGCATGCTTTTAGGCCATCACTGTGAGAGCACCTCCAAGTTCCCTCATTTCGGGTGTCACGCTGAGTCTTGGTACCTCTGAAAGTTGAATCATCCTTGTGCTATGCGCCAAGTGCCATCTCTCCCAATGTTAATAGGGCATCAAGAGGTGCCAGATCAGAAGGATAAATCGCAAGGCATTGAGGGCTTCGGTTGGAAGACAGAGCCCTCTTTCTGTTATGATTGAGATTCCAGCTGACGCTGCAAGTCCTCTATGTACCACCCCATGAGCATGGCACGCCACCCTTGACCTGCAGTGCTGTGGTTGGGTGTAAGTCATTGGACATAAGTAGGTGGCAGCGTTCCCTTCTGGGCTTCCTCCGTAGTGGCTAAATCTGCTTCTCTCTCTCTCCACCCCTTTCATTCCCATCTTTCTCTCCCTCTCTCTTTCATCTTCTCTTTCTTCTTACCCTGCTGCCACACTTCCACCTGCCTTCTCCTCTTCAGCTTTCCTGCATTCTCTGCTCATCTGCATCCCCCAGGCTAAGACCCGCCTCACCATCCTGGGTGAGGAGCTCAGTATGGTTTCAGATGGTGCCCTCTAGATGTTTTCTAGATCAGGACACTAGGTTCAACTGGCATTATAAATGTTTTAAAGAATGGCCAATTTGAAAGCTTTTCACACCTGCCCATTCAGGGATCCTCTAGGACTAAAAACATATAGGTCACAGTGGAATCTTGGTTTCCCCAACACCCTGTGGCAGAATGCTTATTTTCACAGAGCATTTACTGGGTATTATTAGCTACCAGGTTCTGCTCTGCCCAAGGGGCTGCACAGGGAGCAAACTCCAGGACACTACTCCATGGAGCCCACTCCTGGAGACATCGAATTGATCATAGCTGGTCCTTCTCCTTCCATGTGATTCTGAGTAACTGTGATGGGGAAGCACTGGGAAGAATGGCAGATGGATGAGTCCAGACCGAGGGGCAGCAGCTGTCACCTGCAGTGGGGCTGCTTCTGAAAGGTGAGGAGCAGGCAAGGAAGGTCAAGGCCTGGATTCAAGTGTCCAGAGCCCCAGCTCAATGGCCAAACTTGCCCCATGACAACATTCAACACATCCAGCACCATGAGATTTTGAATGTGTTTTCAGCAAAGGATGGAGGGGTTGGTTAGCTCCTTCTCACCCATCGTAGTAGTAGTAGTATATGGTTTCACAGAATGTTGTCTTGGTGGTGCAATCAGTTAGAGTGTGGCTATTAATAGAAAAGATTGGTGGTTGGAGCTCACCCTGGGATGTTCTAGTCTTCACCTAAGTTCTTTCTCTGGCTTTTGATTCTCTCTCAAAATTTACCAGTCTCTGGAACTGTTTTTATCTTTCTGGCAGAGAGGTCATCCTGTAGCCCTCAGTTCTTACTAGCCTCCTTCCCCTTTAATCTGAGGTTGCTGCTGAGGTGGCTACAGAATCTCAATGGTTCAGATGATTCACTGGGGTCTCCCTGTCCTTACCAGATACAAATGATTTCCCTGCCCTGTTCTAAGAGCCCAGGCAGCCTCCACCCGACTGATCTGCCATTTGGATCCAGGGGGACTTACAGGGCCAGAGGCTGAAGGCACAGGCACAGGACTCTCCAGCTGCTCTGACCCCAGGTTGGTGCACCTCAACACACAATATTAACTATGAAATAACAGGATGCCACCAACACTTTGATTTGGGGCTGTCTCATCCTGACTAAAGACAGTTAATACACATTATTTTTTAGAACAACTCTAGTTTTACAGATAAACTGAGCAGAGAGTACAGAGAGTTTCCATATGCCACCCTGTTTCTGACACACAATTTCCCCTATTATTAATATCTTTTAGTGTAATACATTTTTTACAGCTGATGAACCTATGTGGATACATTATGGAAATGAATCTCTAAGAAAGTTTTATTTGGGAATAGGGCATTGCAATGGAAATACGCATGTGATAGTAAACTATGTGTGTATTCAGGGAGGTAAAGAAAGACAAAGATTTTTAAAGGCAAAAGTGAAAAGTACATGTAATTTCTTTTTTTTTTTTTTCCTTTTTTGTCTTTTTCCGTGTCCGGCAACGGATCGCAACCCTCAGTGTTGCCCCCGCACCGGACCGGGACCGGCAACGGGATCGCAACCCTCGGTGTTGCTCCCACGCCTCGCTCAGCCAGTGAGCGGGAACCGGTCTGTATGTGGGATCCGAACCCTCGGCAGGAGCGCCACCACGCTCCCAAGCGGTGCACTGTAGCAGTGTGCCACCAGGGCGGCCCTATGTAATTTCTTTTGAGACAAAGAGAGCATTAGTTACAGGGGCTAATCACAGGTATCCGCCTTGGCCGTACAGCAGCATCTTTCTCTCCCTCTCTCTTTCTGATGACAGCTCATTAGTGGGGACAGTATCAGGCAAGTGCACACCATTCTTGCACATCTGGCTAGCTGTCCTTGTGACTAATGTAGCCAATTGCAGTTTGAAAGTCCTTGACAAAAGTTTTTATTGTAGTCATATGTACATAAGAGAGTCTTTGTAACAGTTTTATATCACAGGCATGTATGCATGAGTGCCCTCCCTTCTCAGCCTCCTAGCTTTACTTATTTATTTTTTATTAGACTTTGACACGCCAAATGTTATTTGTTAGAATAACAAATTCATTTATTCATTGAATACAGCATGTTAGTCATTTGTTAGAATGTGACTCCATTTTGATGCTAATAACTTTCAAATATCCCCCTTTTGATCAAGATCTTTTCCCAAAAACATTGCCAATCAATCATTTTATAGTTAAGTTTCAATTGTCCCTCAGTGTCGGGATGAACTTGTCCCAGTTTGCTAGTCTAGTCCCACATTGTGGTGATGGCCAGCAATTTTGAGTCAGTGTTAAAACTCCTTTTAGCCACATTTGAGCAACAGGGAGGTTTGAAGGGGTTGCTCTCAGGCTAAATCTTTCTGGAGTTATTGTTAAGTTCAATTTTGTCAGTTCCAGAGAGTTGGCCATCACTTCGAAACACTGGGTCAGCATTACTCTGTCAGGAGTCATACTTTTCAAAAATTTAACTAGTGACAAATACAAAGTTCAAAAATAAAAAATACAAAGTAAAAATTAATAGTAATTTGTCTCAGTTTGTATAATAATTTTGAATTATAAATCTAGGTTTAAGGGCAACCAATTGAACAAATTACACCAATATCCTGCCGACTAAAAAGGTAGACATTAGGAGAGACAAGAGTCTCATTGTGATATTGAGTCTTGTTTCAACATCTTAGGACAAGCTGTCTACAGCACAAAACCATCAACTTCTTGTCCTGGTTTGTAGTTTGAATACCTCAAGTTATGGCATCCAGCAGTTTCACAAACTCTGTGTGTGGCCCATACATCAGGCACAAGGCTCGTCCCTTAAAATTTATCTAATTTCTTATTATAGGGCCTCATGAACAAGCAGTTTCCAATTTTAGTAATTTTACAGAAGAGAGTTGAATTGGAGAAACCTAGAAGAATTTAGGATCTAGTCCAGTCTATATGTAGATAAGAAAAAATTAAACACAATTTACAGAGCTACAACCTAATAAAAGTTGTATTATACTTTTCTTTAGAAGCATAACTTTTTTTCACTACATAGATCTACAGGAATCTAAGATTTAAAAATCTATTGAGGCTAGGAAGGCAAAATGAAGGCAGACTTTAGATTTTACCTACAGTCTTAAAGTTCTTGGGCCTGCCAGGAAGTGACAGTTTTATTTACTAACTATAAGGCTGGGAACCCTTGAAAGCAAGCATTTTATGCACATTTTTAAATATGACATTTCACTCAAAGCCTTGGTAATATAACCAATGTTTCCAATTGTATCCTCTTACAAACAGAGGGCAAATTCTTGCAGAAATTATGTAAATAATCACATTGACATAAAAAAAATTAGAGAAGACTCACGAATAGTTTTCGAATTTTGAAGGAACGAAGTAGAGAGAAAAAGCAAATATTTCCATCTTAGTTTACAAAAGGATATTTTGCCAAATTGCTATAAGTTGTAGACAGGATAACAAAAGCATTTTCCTTAAATCTGGAAAAGAAAACATTTAAGTAAAGAACCAACAGTTTTTAAAATAAAAGTCACAAAACATTATCTTTATCAGTTATTCAATCTAACATAATTAATTCTTGATCTACTTTGTCTTGATTAGCAGTTTTATAAACACATTAGTTTTCTTTAGTTCTGAAAAATTTTAATTTTGTCCATTGATCATAAAGTTATTTGAAACATGTACCTAGGAGTACTTGTTAGTGTCTTTTCCATGAATCTGATTGCAAATACCTTTAGAAAAAAATCAAAACTGAGGATGACAGAAACTTAGAATAGCTATAATTAAAATCTGATAAAAGCTCATTATAATTAGCAATTAGCAAGGAAATTTGATTATTTCTATTGAATACAGCACTTTATGAGAACAACCAGGATCGTGACTACCAGTGTCACATCAGGGCCATTGGATTTTATAAATTTTATGCCATCTTTACAATGCTTACATCAGTAACATATCCATACAAATATAACCTTTAAAAAGATTTAACAAAATAACCAAAATTATGACTGAAAGCATATTAAATTTTTAAGAATTTTATGTAATTTTGTGACATTCATATCAACAAAATACCCATAAATTTAACTGAAAGAAGATCTGGTAACAGTTATTTTTATTTATTTATTTATTTATTTATTTATTTATTTATTTATTTTTAAAGATGACTGGTAAGTTATTTATTTATTTATTTATTTATTTATTTATTTATTTATTTATTTATTTATTTATTTATTTATTTATTTATTTATTTATTTATTTATTTATTTATTTATTTATTTATTTATTTATTTATTTATTTATTTATTTATTTATTTATTTATTTATTTATTTATTTATTTATTTATTTATTTATTTATTTATTTATTTATTTATTTATTTATTTATTTATTTATTTATTTATTTATTTATTTATTTATTTATTTATTTATTTATTTATTTATTTATTTATTTATTTATTTATTTATTTATTTATTTATTTATTTATTTATTTATTTATTTATTTATTTATTTATTTATTTATTTATTTATTTATTTATTTATTTATTTATTTATTTATTTATTTATTTATTTATTTATTTATTTATTTATTTATTT
>NW_007737666.1:27140-35728 GCF_000696425.1 Galeopterus variegatus | reverse complement strand
GGTAAGGGGATCTTAACCCTTGACTTGGTGTTGTCAGCACCACACTCTCCGAAGTGAGCTACCCGGCCATCCCTATATAGGGATTTGAACCTGTGGCCTTGGT
Organism: Galeopterus variegatus; assembly: GCF_000696425.1. Classification (NCBI taxonomy): domain Eukaryota; kingdom Metazoa; phylum Chordata; class Mammalia; order Dermoptera; family Cynocephalidae; genus Galeopterus; species Galeopterus variegatus. The sequence continues at coordinate 35,625 of NW_007737666.1, read as the reverse complement.
GTTATCAGCACCGCACTCTCCCAAGTGAGCCACAGCCAGCCCTTGGTAACACTTATCATCTGGCAATGTTTCCCATACAATTAGTCAAATGAGCCTAACCATTAAATTTTCTGTGAGTTGAGAGATATATCCTTTGAGGCTCTCCAGGGCCCCAACTGGAAAATCTGAAAGGTTAAATTTAGAATTTTGATGTTGGGGAAGTCTGTCAAGGATGCCAAAAGGCTTAAAACACTTGATCAAAACAGGATCACAGGTGCTGTGAAATAATATTCATTCATTTAACTTGAGTGATAATTAAAGGAAACTCAGAAACTTGCACAGATAACATTTACTCTTTCAAAGTTGGTTTTCCCAAGTAATCAAAAAACCTAATAAAAACAATAAGGAAGTTATCTTTATAAAACACAAAGTCTTTGTTTATCTTAATATTAATGCTCAGTCTTTAGAAAGACAGTAATTTCTTTCCAATTATAGCCAACTAAATCACATACAATATTTCTTTTATAAAGAAATATTGAAGGCCCTCACCAGATGTGTTCCCTGGACTTTGAACTTCCCAGACTCCAAAACTGTAAGGAGTAAATTTTGTTTCTTTATAAATTACCCAGTTTCAGGTATTCTGTTGTAAGCAACAGAAAATGAACTAATATAGGAAATCAGCACTGAGAAGTGGGGTACTGTTAATAATGAATACATGAAAATGTGGAAGCACCTTCAGAACTCAGTAATGGGCAGAGGCTGAAAACATTTTGAGGAACAGGCTAGAAAAAGCCTGGATTCTATTGAGGGCATGGAAAATTTGGAACATTTCAAAGATTATTTAAATGGTGGTGACCAGACTGCTGATAGAAGTGTGGACAGTAAAGGACAATCTGAGGAGGTCTCAGATGTAAATGAGAAAGAGCTTATTGGAAACTGGAGCAAAGATCACCCTTGTTATAAACTGGCAAAGAAATTAGCTGAATTGTGTTCATGCTGAAGTGTTTTTATAGACTGTGGAACTTAAAAATGATGAAACAGAGTATCTGGCAGAAGGAATTTCTAAACAGCAAAGCATTCAGGAAGCTGCATGAGTACTTCTAACAGCCTACACTTAGTTATGGCAGCAAAAACATGACATAAAGCTGAAATTTATAATTAAAAAGGAAGCAGAGGGTAAAAATTGGAAAACTCTCAGCTTGGCCACATAAAAAGTAAAAAAGTGTGTTCAGTAGAGAAAACCAAGGGCATAGCCCAGTGCTTGTTTGCTAAGGAAATCAGGACAGAAAGAAGAAATCATCAAGAGAGCAGAAGAAAGTCCCCAAAGGCATTTCAGAGGTCTTCCAGGCCTCCTCTCCCTTCAAAGGCCCAGATGCCTTGGAAGACAGATGGTTTTGGGGAGTAGTCCCATGGCACTCTCTACAAGCTTGTTTCCCAGGGACACCTCAGAAGGCTTCTTCCTGCACTGCAGCTGCTTTTGCTGCTCTAGCCATTGCTAAATTGTCTCCAGGTGTAGCTAGACCTGCAGCTTTAGAAGATGTAAGTCAGAAGTCTTGGCAGCATCCATGTGGTGTTAAGTCTGCAGGCTCACTGTATGCTAGAGATTGTGGAGGCATGGAAGACTCCACCCTGATTTCAAGGGATGTATGGGAAATCTTAGGGCCCCAGGAAGAGATCTGTTGCAGGGGTGGAGTCACCACAGAGAGACTTTGCCAGAGCAATGCTGAATGGAAATGTGGGGCCACAGTTGCAGCAGAGAAACCCCACAGAGCCATTCCTCGTGGAGCTGTGGAAGCAGGACCAATACTGAGATTCCAGAATTGTAGAGCTACCAGTGTGCAACGTCAGCCTGGGAGAGCTGAAGCATGGGCTGAGCCCAGGACAGCCATAGGAGTGGGGCTTCCTTGGGACTTGGAGGCCCAACCCCCACATCAGTTTGCGGAGGCCCCTTTATTAATCTCTCTCTATTTCATTTACCTGCACTCAGTTGACCCAGGTGCATTAATCAGCGCCTGGGTTTTCTGCAATCATCTCTTCTCTCCATTGTGGTTAAAACCAGGGTGAGATGCATATCTGATCTCTGCCTGACTGGCGGTAGCATGTGAACAGGGTTTTGATTCTATGAAAAGAAAAAATAAACATATTATATCAAATTATTTAGAAAAAGAGGCACAAGACCAGCAAGTGTACGTTGCCTCAAGAGCTCTATTTGCTTGACCACTTCATGTTAAATTCAACATAATTCGTGAAAATAGCAGAATCTCCTGTTAATTCTCCATGTGTGCCATGTGTCATGAGGGTGCCATACAGGGAGAGTTGAGTCTCCAACATCATCTCATAACCTGGCCCATGAACTGAGCGCTTGCTGCTTTCCTTCTCTCTCCCATGCCCAGGGAGTTACACTGTGTCTCACAAATGGGAGTATAGTTTTTCCTTCCTTAATGTGTCTGCCCTTTGCTATCTGTGTCACCCACTCATGCCTCTCATCAACACTAGCTAGGATGCTGTGTGGTCTAATCTGTGCTGTTTTCGTCTTCAGTCTTCCCTATCTCACCAGGCTCAGTAGAAATCTGCTGGAAGTCAAGGAGCATAAAGTCCCAGAGGACTCACTGGATGAATGCTATTTTATTTATTTGATTTTTTATGATATGTCTGACTCCCACTATCATTATATAGGAGCACCGTGTACTCATTTGAGGAACAGGAAGTCTGCTTTGCTCTGTATTTAGCCAGTGAGTAGTCCATTGTAAGTTAATGAAACTCTAATTGGTCTCCCAGTTAGACCCCATGCCATACATGGAGATGTCATTGTAGTGGGACCTTCCCTATAGATACATATTAATTTGGATCAGGTTGTAGGGTATATTTGAAGCACAGATCCAGTGGGTGAAGGAGCTTTGCTTACTTCTTAGTCTTAGTGTATGCCTATGTTATCCTGTGACTACGGTCAGGTCACTGAACCCAAGTCAAGTGTGACAAATTCACATCAACCTATGCAGCTTGTCCCTGAAAAGTGTCCATCAAATCAAATGCCGTTGGATCAAATGCCTCTTGTCATATGCAGTGTTCTTACTCTCATGCTGAACCATGCCCTTGGGTTTCTAGGCCAGCCCATGGCCGTTGGTACCGTTGGTAGCCCCACCCCATGAATTGCCAATGTTTCTGTGTAGCACCAGAGATTCGTTTTGATTCAAGAGTTTGTTCATTCCATATTTCAGCCTAGTTGTAGTGTATAAATACCTCTGAACAGTCAGTAACCAGGGTATCTGATCAGACAGGTCTGAATATTGCAGTAAACCTTCTAGAAGGCAAAGAAATATTTATTTACGCAGACTCAGGACAAGGATATTTTAATGGTCCTCTGATCAGGAAAATTTTGCCTAATTGCTCAGGAAAGCAAATTAAGCTAATTCTCACAAAACACAACCTAAGTCCTCCTGGATATTCCTCTCACATTATCCTTTCTCACACTGAGGACACTGATGTCCTTGGGCTAGTTTTATACCAATTGGTGATGAGTGAAGGGGAATCTACTTAATGGAACTGGCCATGCTTTGAATTTATTTGCAGAAAATGGAAACTATCAAGAGGAGGAGGAAGAAGACCAAGACCTAACATTCCCCAGGTAATGCTGAGGAACCCTGGACAGTTAATTCAGCGTTGACAAATGGAGACTCCAGATCCAGGGAAAACCAGAAAACGCTCAATACATCTATTCCATCTGTTCAGCCAACCAAGAAATATTCGATGAACAGTGTTGTCTATTTTCTTTTGGTGCTTGTAGAAGTTCCCGTTTATTAAACTCTCTTCATCTTAGTAACCTGTAATCAGTTGAAGCAGAGAATTCCTGTAGTCTCTGTACTCACCTTTTTACTTAAAACCAACGTAGATGCATATCTTATTTCTGTCTCTTTGGCATTACTATTGTAGGCAGGTATTTGACAGCAGGAAAAGTAAAAATAATTTCATATCATGCTGCATTATTGAGAAAAAGAGACATTGAAGATACAATACCTCAAAGAGTCTGTGATGACTCAGGAGCCTGTGTTCACTCGGACACTGTGTGTTAATTTCAGTAAAATTTACGCAACAGTGCTGAAGGCTCCCTTATGTACTCCGCCTGTGCTGTGTCATGAGTGCTCCGTACAGAAATAGTTCAGTCTCCTTCCTCGTCAGCTCGTTATCTGCCCCCACTGCCTCTCCCTCCTGCTGCCGGGGCACCCACAAGCTGCCCCAGATGAGGAAGGTTGTTCTCTCGCGGGGGACCCGCCCCTTTGCTTTCTCTGGCCACTCCTTTAAGTCTCCCATTAGAACCAGCTCAGACACTGTGGTTTCTGTTCCCTCTGGTGTTTTTCTGCAGTCTTCTCCACCCACCAGGCTCAGCAGGGAGCTGCCGGAGGTGGAAGATCATGAAGTCTCCCAGCGATGCTCAAATCAAGATAATTAGTATATTCAGCATTACGCAATGTAATCATTTTTTATGCCCCTTCACCAATTTCTCGCTAACCGCCATCCGCCTCCCCCTTTCCCACCTCTGGTGGCCCCAGTTCTTTCTGTTCTCTCCTTTTGAAAATTCAACGAATTATTGTGATGGTTGTATTTTTTTTTTTTTTTAATTTAGCCAGGCACAGGAAGAGAAATAGCACATGTCCTCACTCATAAGTGGAAGATACTCTTTTTCTTTACTGCTCTCCCTATAGATTATGGCTCATTTTCCTCCTGTTCTTCTCTTGCCCATTTATTCTCCCCAGCTGCTGATGCAAGCTCTGTCTGGTCTCACCCTGTGCTCCATGGGCTGCCACCTGCCAGGCCCTTCCACCTCATCTCCTGTTTGCACTCCCAACTCCACTCTGTCCACTGCTGCTGTCCTGATAGTCCGTCTCACAGCCACAGAGAAGCCTGGCTCTTGTCCCCCTCATCCAAAGAGCATCATTTAAGCTGCTTACCTCAGAGCACTTTGCCTGAAATCACACACTTTCTTGGCTTCTTGCCCTCATAAATCACTTACACGTGGATCTTCCTGCTGGTTCTGCTTTGGGGAAATGAAGTCAACCCTTAATTTCCAACTTATACATGTGAACGAGAAGTGTTAAAATTGATGAGAAACAGCCCCAATTACAAAAAACTAAATTGGAACCTGGGCCATGGTTGAGAGATTCATACTGGCTTAGAGTCAGGTTTGTCTTCAGCCCTAGATGTAAAGGCCTGTGCCAATGTGCACGGGGCTTCCAGGACTCAGTATCTGCTCCTCATGGGCCTCATGTGAGCTGGCATTAGGTGGGGGACATTAGACAGTACCCTAAGGGGACATTAGTCCAAAAGTAGACCTAGAAGCCAGGATTTCAAAAATGCATAGAGCTTGAGGTGATTATGCATTCTGTCCTCTCTCCTTTTTAATCCTATTACCACTTTTACATGTTCAGTGGAGAACCTAGAAAATGAACTCGGCTGAATAGGAAACCAGAGAACACAGAAGAGCACTGTAGGGAATTACCTTTGGGTCAACTTGATGAAGATCCAGGGAAATGAACAAAAACACAGGACGATCTTTGCCCTAGGCAAATCTAACTGACAAGAACAGTCTTTACCCCCAGGAAAGTCCAATTGAGAAGGTGAATGATTTACCTGAGGCTTTCAGAAGGAAGACTGTAATCTTTAATGACAGGCAGAATGAAGCCCATTGTGAGAGAGATGAAGAGAGGAAAAAGAAATGGTGTGAAAGAGCGCAGGCTTACTGAGTAGTTCTACATCATTCCGTCGTATAGTAAACACTGGGTGAGCTTTGCACAAGCTTGCACGCCTTGAACCAACACCCTGAAATTCTGGTATAAATGAACTGGGGTGAGGCCGTGGTTAAATTCCCTGTTCTCTTTGCTCGTTTCATTTTGGGTATTACTTTGTTCCTTTGTTTCCTGATCTCCTTTGGAAGAACACATAAGATTTCTCTGCAAAGTCTCATTCCTGTCTAGCCAAGGAGACCCAGCAGCCTCTCATACTGTTGAGGCCTCCAGATTGAATCCTTTCCACTCCCTTTCTCATGGAAACAACCTGAGGCCTGGGTTCTAGTTCTAGGATTGTCGTTAACAGGTCTTTAGTTAAACTTTAGCCCCCTGGTACTTCTGTCTCCTCATGACTAAAAAGGTGGAAGTGGACTTGGATGTTGTCTGAGGTCCCTGCGGGCTCTCAAGTCTAGGATTCCTCTCATAGCCACCCACCCCTCCCCAAGAGACTGAGACACAGGCTTATAAGAGGGTGTGTTTCTGGGCAAAAGGTCCTCTCCTTCCTACAGCAGTCTGTTTCTGAATGTGCACAACTGATGCTGAGCATGTCCATCACTGGGAGGTGTGAAAAGCCATCACTTGGCTCCAGACAGTGAGGGTCAGGAGGAACGTGACTGATACCACCAGCTCATGATTGGGCTGGGGCAGGGGCCCCATATCCTGCTCCACAGGCTGGACTGTAAGTTCAGGGAGGTTCTCTTCTAACCTGCCATGTCACATTTCCCTTCAGCCAGCCTGAGGCTCACCCTCCAGCTCTTCCTCTCCACAGGAGCTCAATTTGCCCCTGGCCTCTTTCACCAGTTAGCAATCCCTTCAGCTATCAGCAGGATCTGACAAAGGCTCTCATTTGACTTCTCTTTCTCTCTCTCTCAGATATCAAGTACTGCTGAAACTATGAAAAGCTATCATGATTTGGACAAAAGTATGTCAGAAAAGTAGCTTTTCCACTTGGGGGAAAAAAACCAAAACTGCAAATCATGTTAAATCCCAAATAGGACACTGGAGGGTTATTCATCAAGAACTGAATTTTACTACCACAATCCAATCTTGATGATTTCTACTCCAATAGTTTGATTTAACTGGAAAATCATAGTCCTTTAGCCTCCAGTTGTTGTGATAAATAACTAAGGAGAACAATGCCTAGATCGACAGACACTATTCAGTGACCTTAACTGTTGTTCCTCATATTGTCCTTTGGGTAACCAGACTCAGAAGGAGCTGGAAGAAGACAACCTGTCGAACAGGACACTCTGCCTCCAGATGGGTTGTGCTAGGAGCAGACAGTATTAATGATGCAGTGATCCTGCTGAAAATTTTTGTCTAATTTAATCATGAAGCAATTATCAGACGACTGCAGAATTTAGGTCACTGAACAAGAACACTGACCTGTCTTCTTCAAACAGTCAATGTCACCCCAAATAACATGACAAAAAGCATAAGAGATATTTGGTGTTCAAAAAGACTAAAAACATTGTGTTTCTATATTGCTTCAGTCCTTTTGAACCAAAAACATATTCTCACATTTCATTGTTGTTGATGATGGTGACATTGATCTGTTAGTGGAGAAACAGGTCAGTTTCTTGGCTCAGTGGTCTACATTTGGAAGTTGTCTGACAATTTTCTCATGATTAAATTCAGCCTAAATATTTTGCCCCAAATGCTACATAATTATTCCTGAGTATTTTCTACCTCATCATATCTAGAGACAAAGAATGTCCAGTTTGTCCATCACTGTTATTATGATACTAGGATTGGTCACATGGCTAAGGAGGGGTCTAGGAGATCTATCTGTTGTAAAGACAACTTATTTCCTTTATAATTATTCATTTGGAGTGTGGTACTTTGAGAATGTATAAATACATTATTTTCTAACAATCTTCCCCTAAAAATTTTTACCGTCCATTAGTTATCCCTGCCTGTGAAATCATTATATTTGTGTTTGTACACTGGAAATTTTCTAATTCAATCCTTCATATATATATTTGTAATTATAATAGATGGCATTTTATTCTGTTGTAAAAAAAAAAAAATTCCCTCCCCCTTTGACATCATTAAAAATTGTTTTTGCTTATCACTGTGGACTTGAGGATTTTTTAAATTCATTGTTATAGTCAATCCTTTATTACCATGATTGGGTTTTGATGAATATGGATATAAATAGAAATAAATATTCTTATTTCTCTATTAATATGTGAAAGAAAGTAAGCCAAGACACCGGGTACCAATCAAACTTTATTAAAGGAAAATAATCTGCCAGGTTGCACCCAAAGTGGATGGCAGCCCGGGACTGCCCTCAAAATGGAGGACAGCGCCAGGTGTGGGGGTAGGAGAGCTTATGTAGTGCACCAAGGGCTGGCTTATATGGCTCCAAGGATGGAGCTATAATGCACCATCAAGGAGGGGCATTATACTAATGTGGAAGCTATGCAACCAGGGTGGAGAATTGCACCCTTGCAGAAGCAAAAGGGTTTCTGTTTAAATCAGGAGGCTTCTTGTAAAGGGAAGGGGTTTGGTGCTGGAGTGGAAGACAAAGCTGGCGGCTATTTTGTGATTATTGTGTGCACAATGGTACCAGTCATGTCCAAGATCCATCAATATGTATATTCCATACTCTCCCATTTTTTAGGCTATATTTCATGTAAAGATAATGCATTATTATTATATTTTAAAACATTTTCTTTGACCTAAAAGATCATTATTTTTCTTCTAATTTTAAAATAAACTAA
>NW_007737666.1:25308-26612 GCF_000696425.1 Galeopterus variegatus | reverse complement strand
ACCCTTGCAGAAGCAAAAGGGTTTCTGTTTAAATCAGGAGGCTTCTTGTAAAGGGAAGGGGGGAGGGGTTTGGTGCTGGAGTGGAAGACAAAGCCGGCGGCTATTTTGTGATTATTGTGTGCACAATGGTACCAGTCATGTCCAAGATCCATCAGTATGTATATTCCATACTCTCCCATTTTTTAGGCTATATTTCATGTAAAGATAATGCATTATTATTATATCTTAAAACATTTTCTTTGACCTAAAAGATCATTATTTTTCTTCTAATTTTAAAATAAACTAAAACATTTTTGTAATCCTACTGTCTGGGTTTCTATGGCTCCCTGTCTCAGCTCATTCAGGCAGCTATAACAAAATACCATAAATGGGCAGTTTATAAACAACAGAAATTTATTTATCATAGTTTTGGAGGCTGGAAGGTCCGAGATCAAGGTGTCAGTAGGTTTAGTGTCTGGTGAGAACTCATTTCCTGATTTGTAGATGGCCCCTAGACTCTGTGTTCTCCCATGGTAGAAGGGACAAGGCAGCTTTCCAGGGCCTCTTTTTATAAGGGCCCTAATTCCACTCATAAGGTCTTGCTCTCATGAGCTAATTAGCTCCTGGAACACTCATCTCCTAATAACATCACCTTGGCAGTTAGGATTTCAACATATGAGTTTTGGGGGACACACACACATAGAGCATAGTCTCCCCTGTGTTCTATCCTGAGATGGTGGAACAAGGGGAGGGGATGAAGAAGCAGGTTATGGGAGTAGGAAGGAGAGGAGGAGGAGGAGTGTGAGCTGAATAACAAGGTGGTTCTCTTCTCTTGCACCAGAATGGCAGCACCTCTCTCTGGAACTCCTCTGAATCCCATTCTGTGCACACACACAGCACCCTGGTCTCTCATCCCTCAGCCCCCTTTCTTTCCACAAAGCAGCCTCTCACCTCTCCTTCCTGCCCCTGATTAAAATTATGGATTTATTAGAGGACTATTAGTCCTCTAATAAGAAGACTAATATGACTCTTTCCTTTATCACTGGGTTTCTCAGGCTTAGGCCCAGGACCTAAATAAGGAGCATGACAGTTTCCTCCCCCTCCCCACCTCCCCAGGCCTTCATTTTCAAAGCCCTTCTCTTGGGCTTCTGGACAGTACAAAGCATGAGAATCTCCCAAGAGAAATGGAAGTGCAAGCCAGGCCTCCTCATGAAGTCGTGGAGTCCCTCTGCTGAACTGAAATCCAGCTCTCTCGGATCATTCTAGATAAGGATGTCAAAGTCTGATAGAGTGGGAAAGATGTTCACAGAAAGTACTGTAATTAG